>NW_015505499.1:172604-264278 GCF_001515645.1 Sinocyclocheilus grahami
TGAAAGCCGATCCGGCGATCCACAGCGCGAAGTTGATGTATTTCCTCAGCGACCAGCACGGATCAGCACTTTTGGAAGGCCAAACACAAAGTAGTTTCGCTTTTCACAAAGAAACACACAGCGCCTTTGCGACATGGCGGCGGCAACAACAATACTACAGCGAGAATAAAAGTTACGCCTTCTTTCTTTGCGTGAACATTTGGGCGGCGTTATGCAAATCTTCCCACATCGTGGGAACAAAATCTATGAGAGTAAAAAAACATGCACAGACAAATCCAAATTAAACCCTGTGGCTCATGGCGACACATTGATGTCCTAAGACATGAAACGATCAGTTTGTGCCAGAAACCAAACAGTATTTATATCATATTTTACCTCTAATACACCACTATGTCCAACTGCTTTGAGGGTGCATGGCATTCAGTGCGTGAGGTGTGTACGTGCTCTGGCGTAGATTAATGTTTCACATGTTTTCAAATGAACTATTCTGTCAAACATGGCACATGGCTGATTGATGGGTAGTGTGGCCTCTATTCTGTGAATGTTTTGTAACCAAAAAAAGGGTCTTAATGAATGCTTAAATAATTTGTGCATTATTGTTGTTTTACTTTTTTCAGTCTTTTTAATCGTGTCTGTACCTTCTCCGTCTGCATCGGTGGCAACAAAGACTTGTTGTAGCTTGTGCTTCTTCATGAGACTATGGATCTTCTTCACTGCTCCTTTGAGGCTGGGCACATCTTCTCTGTGCCCCCAGATGAAGTCCTTCCTACGCAAGTGGACTCCCAGGTAAGGGGCTCCCTTAGCACTGCCCAGCCTGTTCTGGGTCCAAGAGTTTACAAAAGGTCACGCAACAAATATGACTGCTTTGTGACACTGAAATGTGCGTGGGTGTAAAGCACATGGCAAACATTCCAGAAATGCACTGTCTTGACATGTGAACAAATGCTCTGACGAAGCTCAAATCCTTCTTCTTGTTGCATAAACACCAGTTTGACTACTGTATATCTATTATGCTGGCAGCAATAACACCAGTACTTTCTGTATTTGAACAATGAGAGGAGAGAATTAATGCAAGTGAAACATACTTTCATTCGGGTCCAGTCTTCGTTGTACAGTGTCTGGTCCTGTTTGTCTGTGGAGTTGAGATACTTGGCCCTAAACTCGTCTCCTATGATACGCAAGTGTTTGGCAAACACCATACTTTGCCGTGTCTGTAGAACAATCAAATAAGATAGGTGAGATATCTTACAAAAACCTAATTATTTCTATATTTCATCTGAATATTTGGGTTGAACTGTTCTGGAACAGTGTTGTAAGTAAATACAACTTAACCACTGATTTCTAGTCGTGTCCTCTTTTGGAAGGCCAAACAAAGTAGTTTCGCTTTCACAACGAAACAGCGTCATACACCGCGGCCTTGAGTGAGCGGAGGCTGGAGGCCTAGAGTGAGCAGAGGCCGGTGGGCTTGCGGCAACCACATGTGACGACCCCGGGCTGGACTCTGCTTTGTCCACGGTGAAAGCCGATCCGGCGATCCACAGCGCGAAGTTGATGTATTTCCTCAGCGACCAGCACGGATCAGCACTTTTGGAAGGCCAAACACAAAGTAGTTTCGCTTTTCACAAAGAAACACACAGCGCCTTTGCGACATGGCGGCGGCAACAACAATACTACAGCGAGAATAAAAGTTACGCCTTCTTTCTTTGCGTGAACATTTGGGCGGCGTTATGCAAATCTTCCCACATCGTGGGAACAAAATCTATGAGAGTAAAAAAACATGCACAGACAAATCCAAATTAAACCCTGTGGCTCATGGCGACACATTGATGTCCTAAGACATGAAACGATCAGTTTGTGCCAGAAACCAAACAGTATTTATATCATATTTTACCTCTAATACACCACTATGTCCAACTGCTTTGAGGGTGCATGGCATTCAGTGCGTGAGGTGTGTACGTGCTCTGGCGTAGATTAATGTTTCACATGTTTTCAAATGAACTATTCTGTCAAACATGGCACATGGCTGATTGATGGGTAGTGTGGCCTCTATTCTGTGAATGTTTTGTAACCAAAAAAAGGGTCTTAATGAATGCTTAAATAATTTGTGCATTATTGTTGTTTTACTTTTTTCAGTCTTTTTAATCGTGTCTGTACCTTCTCCGTCTGCATCGGTGGCAACAAAGACTTGTTGTAGCTTGTGCTTCTTCATGAGACTATGGATCTTCTTCACTGCTCCTTTGAGGCTGGGCACATCTTCTCTGTGCCCCCAGATGAAGTCCTTCCTACGCAAGTGGACTCCCAGGTAAGGGGCTCCCTTAGCACTGCCCAGCCTGTTCTGGGTCCAAGAGTTTACAAAAGGTCACGCAACAAATATGACTGCTTTGTGACACTGAAATGTGCGTGGGTGTAAAGCACATGGCAAACATTCCAGAAATGCACTGTCTTGACATGTGAACAAATGCTCTGACGAAGCTCAAATCCTTCTTCTTGTTGCATAAACACCAGTTTGACTACTGTATATCTATTATGCTGGCAGCAATAACACCAGTACTTTCTGTATTTGAACAATGAGAGGAGAGAATTAATGCAAGTGAAACATACTTTCATTCGGGTCCAGTCTTCGTTGTACAGTGTCTGGTCCTGTTTGTCTGTGGAGTTGAGATACTTGGCCCTAAACTCGTCTCCTATGATACGCAAGTGTTTGGCAAACACCATACTTTGCCGTGTCTGTAGAACAATCAAATAAGATAGGTGAGATATCTTACAAAAACCTAATTATTTCTATATTTTTAGGCAAATTACTTAAAAATCTTGAGAATATTAATTTATGGACTTACATCCCAGTAGTCCTTCCCAGCATAGTGATCATGGAGGACAGTTTCAGCTCTGTCCAGCATTACTGACCTGTGGTTCAGTGACAGCACATGTATAGGAATCCATTTGCATTTAAAAGCTATTTGAATTCAAACTTATTTCCAAAGTGACTTACGTGGCGGTTAAGTTATTTTGTAAGACAGGAGCCAAGATAGAGGCATGTCCCTGAGCAGATAAACAGGTGACATTCAATGCTCTGGTCTCCTCATAACCCCAAAACCAACCTCTGGAGAAAAAGAAAAAAGATTTCATTACAGAAATGGAGTGCATTTCTTTCCCTAAGCATTTCTTATTTCTGTGCAACACAAAAGAAGATATTTGAAAGAAAGTTGTTTTGTTTGGACTTTTTTTGCATGGGCAAAAGTTCAAAATATATTATTTTGCATTCAACAGAACAAAGAAAATCATACACTGAAAGAACATGAAGGTGAGTAAATGATCACACAAACTATCCCTTTAAATTTCAGTTTGTTTCGCTCACAAAGCCATTGTTTGGCTTCAGAAGACATATCATGCATAAGTTGTATGGACAAACATTACCATTCAAAGGGTTGGGGTATTTATAATATATAATATAATTATATATAATATCTACTGTATATCTACTATATATATAATATTATATAATTATATTTGTTTTTATTTAAGAAATTTTCAACAAGGATGCATTTATTTCATCAAAAGTGACAGTAAAGACTTTTATAATGTTACAACAAAAGTATTATATTATGAAAAAGTATTTCAGTATGTTCTTTTGGATTTTCTATTCATCAAAAAAATACTGAAAATAATTAAATAATAAACAAAAATACTAATCAGCACAGCTGTTTTCAACATTTAATAATAGTAAGGAAATGTTTCTTGAGCACTAAACCAGCATATTAGAATTGTTTCGGGAAGGATCATGGGACACTGCTGAATTCATGCGCATAAGAGACTTCTTTCAAAAAAAAATTGTTTTAATTATTTCCGATCCCAAACCTTTGAATGGTACTGTACCTTGACAAATATGTAAAAGAGCTCCTTCAAAATGTAAACTTTTTTCCAAAGAAATAAAAACAGGGTATCAGCTTGGAATGACATGAGTGGGAATAAACTATATATATATATATATATATATATGTGTGTGTGTGTGTGTGTGTGTGTATATGTAGGTATGTATGTATGTATATATATTGACATGAGTGGGAATGAAATATATATATATATATACATACAGTATGTTTTGAAATATTTTATTTTTGTGTGAACATTTCCTTTAACAACTATTCATGCATGGCTTTAAATGTTGCATAAACATTCTGTCTGTCAACAGCACCTGAACTGGCTGAACCTGTGGTTTTAAAGCATTACCTATAATATCCCTGTTTGTCTTTTGAGTACATTAGCTTTTCAATGCAAGGTCGTTCATCCACCTTCTCCTCCCATTTCCCATTTGTCCAGCCCTCTGCGTAGCTCTGCAGCACAAGGATCTGGTCAATGAAGGGACCCCCAGACTCTGAGATCAGCAATAAAGACACAGAATATGGGAATCATAATTGAGTCTCAGCTTTTACTGTTTTTAATGCAGTGCTCCTACTCATATTTAAATACTACACTGTAAAAACGTTTACTGGAGCATGTTTGAGAAGAAAATACTATTTCAGTCTTTCTACTATAAAATTGAAGTCAGTGTGTTACTTTGTATTTAATTGTGGTATTTACTAGCAATTTCCGAGTGAAAATTATTGTATATGACTAACTAGACAGTCATGCAAGACTGTCGGGATAGGTGAAGTATTTTATCACATATGATTGTAATCTCTCAAACAAACAAACACACAAAAACAGCATGGCTCACCAGCAATAAACTCCTCATACTCAATGACTGGTATGTTAGCCTGCAGGCTGGTTATGCTGAAGAATTCCCCCCACGGGATGCGAACCTGATGTATATCAGGGCTCTGCCAGTGATACAGGCGACCCCATGGAGGCAGCACTAGCACCCAGTCACCCTCTTTCCTCAGTGTCTTCAGCAAAGAGGCCATGCGAATGTACACATCTCGGCGAAGATTGAAGCCCTCGGGTGGATTTACATCATATAGGAGGTATCTGAGAATAATAACATGATCATCCCTACTATGCAATACATTTTAAAATTGTGTGTGTGTGCATGTTTGTGGTTTATGAGGACACAAATTTGTATAATAGCATGGGTATGGCATAGGTATTACAACGAGAAGGTGATTTATGAGGACATCCCCGTAATTCAAAAGGCTTATAAATAATTCAGAATGAGTTTTTTTGAAAATCTAAAAATGCAGAAAGTTTCCTGTGAGGGTAGGTTTAGGGGTAGGGTTGGTGTAGGGCAATAGAAAATACGGTTTGCACAGTATAAAAACCATTACGCCTATGGAGAGTCCCCATAAACCATAAAAACAAACCTATGTGTGTGTGTGCAAACAATTTAATAATAAAGTTTAATCAATCAAACTTTCAATACTTCCAATTCAGACTTTTGAGCATTATTGCCTAAAAAAGAAAAACAGAAATTTTTCATTACATTTTCTATGAAATATTCTTTCTGTTATCATAAAATAACAGATTTCTCAGACTGCTATCACAAAGAACTTGATGAACAAATTAAACATTCAATAATTTAGTTGGAGCATTTTTGACCAATTTAATTTTTCCAATAAATTTATTATGATTTTTTGGTACATCCTCCAACTAAAAAAAGTTCAAACAAAACATGTTTTTATTGTAAAATTATAATTCTTTTTTTCCTATACATTTTCAATACCAAATTTATTATTTATATTCATTTATTTTTTCAATACCGAACTAAACGCATTTATAAAACAACAGATTTCTCATACTGCTATCATAACTTTATATTTAGTGTGAAATATTCCTGGTGATTTTTTTGTCTTTCATTTTTTGTCCTTTCTCTAACCAAAATGTTACAAACAAAACGTTTTTATAGTAAAATTATGTGTAAAACTAAATGTGTGTGTGTGTGTGTGTGTTATTCCAGCACTATATCAAGCATATATAAATATTGCTTTAGTTTGAGAGACAGTCTTTTCACACCTTACAGTAATGATATTAGTTTAAACGTGAATTATTGTAATCATGGCAATTAAAAAAAATATATATATATAATTATAATGCTGAATAATACCCAATCCCCATAAACCATAAAAACAAACCTATGTGTGTGTGTGCAAACAATTTAATAATAAAGTTTAATCAATCAAACTTTCAATACTTCCAATTCAGACTTTTGAGCATTATTGCCTAAAAAAGAAAAACAGAAATTTTTCATTACATTTTCTATGAAATATTCTTTCTGTTATCATAAAATAACAGATTTCTCAGACTGCTATCACAAAGAACTTGATGAACAAATTAAACATTCAATAATTTAGTTGGAGCATTTTTGACCAATTTAATTTTTCCAATAAATTTATTATGATTTTTTGGTACATCCTCCAACTTACATCCGTTCAAACAAAACATGTTTTTATTGTAAAATTATAATTGTAAAATTATAATTCTTTTTTTCCTATACATTTTCAATACCAAATTTATTATTTATATTCATTTATTTTTTCAATACCGAACTAAACGCATTTATAAAACAACAGATTTCTCATACTGCTATCATAACTTTATATTTAGTGTGAAATATTCCTGGTGATTTTTTTGTCTTTCATTTTTTGTCCTTTCTCTAACCAAAATGTTACAAACAAAACGTCACACATACCTGTTTTTCTATTCTGGTGGGGACTTAAACCTGAATACACACAGACTCATGGGGACTTGTGTCATGGTGGGGACCTAAATTGAGGTCCCCATGGGTAAACAAGCTTATAAATCACACAGAATGAAGTTTTTTGAAAATCTAAAAATGCACAAAGTTTCCTGTAAGGGGTAGGGTTAGTGTAGGGCAATATAATATACTGTCTGTACAGTAGAAAAACCATTACCCCTATGGAGAGTCCCCACAAGGATAGCAAACCAGACGTGTGTGTGTGTGTGTGTGTGTGTGTGTGTGTGTAAACATAAATAAATAATCATAATCTACTGTATATTTGATGTTCAGTTTCAAAATAATCTGTTACCAGCAATATTTATAACAGTTAAACCATCATTTATTTTATCCCATACAGATTACGACCAATCTGCAGATTGCAGAGAATACAAGGACACATGGTAAGTTTGAGCTTTAAGCAGGGATAAGTATTCGTATAATTTTTTTTTCAGTTAGTCAAGAGTATGGACACATTTAATCAAATGTATGATCCTTTTCATTTAATTTTTTATGACCCTAAAAACCTTTTGGCCTGGTGTCTCTTATATAATGCTTGAAATAACTTGTCCTTTTTTCACCTGATATCTTGTGCTTAAATACTTGAAATTATTAAAACTACATTTTTTTTTTTTTTATGAAATAAAAGAATATGTGTAAACCTTGATTTGTGGTGTACTGTACACATTTTAGCGTAACAACATTGTATTAATTCTACATGTTTCTTCCATTGAATATTGTTTTATTACTGTGTCTCATCTCAGATGTCGAGTAAAGCTGGGTCTGAAGTTCTGTTTGAGAAAGTTGGGAACGCTGGAGTCATCACACTAAACAGACCCAAAGCTCTCAATGCTCTGAATCTCACCATGATCAGACACATCTACCCTCAGCTCAAGGTTAGGGGAAACTGGAAACCTGGAAACCAACTTCATATAAATATTTCTGACTGTTAACCTGTTTTAATCATTGTGTTTTGTAGAAATGGGACAAAGACTCAGAAACAGATCTAGTGATCATTAAAGGAGCAGGGGAGAAGGCATTCTGTGCTGGTGGGGATATCAGAGGTATTTATGTGTAAGATAATCATACAGTTTTGAGTTTTTCATTCACTCTTAAATGGATCTATGCATTGATAATGCAGTCAAACAGATCTGGCATTCACACTGAAATGCAAAAAAATATTTTCCTAGCTGTCACAGAAGCTGGAAAAGCAGGCGATTCTCTCGCTCAAGACTTCTTCCGTGAGGAATATATTCTTAACAACACTATTGGTATGTTTTCTCACCTCTGTTGCCATTTTTGAGGATTGATGAACAGATTTATTTATTTATTTTAGTAATATTTTTTTTAATTTGAACTCTTTTTAGGTACATATCAGAAACCATATGTGGCTCTAATTGATGGAATTACAATGGGAGGAGTAAGTATTGATCTAAAATTGTAATTTTGCTGCACAAGTTCACCAGCAGATGGTGCTTGGCAGAATATGGCATTAAAGGAACCAAAGGGCCAGAGGCAATGTGGGCCAGCTTGTCTTGTGTTTACAAAATATACAAATAAATGAAGGACAAAGTGTCCTGCTTTATATAAAACAATACATATAACCGTACCATTCTTTTCATTGTGACACTTTGAATTTGTCCAAAAAGAGTAGGACTCTCATTGCCACTGGCTTCATGCATAATGAACAGTCTAGGTGTTTTCATTTGTAAACATATGCATGAAAATATTAATACATATGGACTCATGAGTTATTATTATACTGTATGTATTTTTAATGCAATTCCCAATATTTTGCAGTCATGTTTGACCATATGAGTTGCAAGCAAGTTGTGACGCATTATGAATCATAAACCCCTCTTTTAATCCTCTTAATTTCTGTCCTGCACTGTGTATTTTATCCAGTAGGTGTCAGTAGTAAGCTGATCTTGCACACAATCTTTGGGTTTCTTATGAATCAGGTCTCAAGTGTCCTCCCATTGGTAGGCTATTTGTGTTTGAGTAACACTTTATATTTATATTCATGTTGCACATTACATGTAGGCCTAAAAGTCATTCATTTCACAATTAATTACAGTTGCCGTTAGAGATGCATCACAAATGATTATGGATTCAAAAATGTATACTCAAAATTATTAATGACAAACAATTCTGCTTAATGAAAAGAAAAAGGAAAAACTATCGAGAGGTGCCTAAAATTCCTTCTAATTCTTAAAGGAATAGTTTACTCAAAAATATATATATATATATAATATTTTTTCACCCTCAGGCCATCCAAGATGTAATTAGAACAGATTTGGAGAAATTTAGCATTACTTCTCTTGCTCATCAATGGATCCTCTGCAGTGAACGGGTGCCGTCAGAATGAGAGTCCGAACCGCTGATAAAAACATCACAATCATCCACAAGTAAAAACATGTCTCCAGTCCATCAGTTAACATCCTGTGAAGTGAAAAGCTGCATGTTTGTAAGAAACAAATCCATCATTAAGCTGTTTTAACTTTAAACCGTCACTTCTGGCCAAAAAAAACGGGAAAAGTCTATAATTGTTTAGAACTGTTTTTGCTTGCAAACAGTGCTTGATCTGTGCATATTTCTGATTCAGATGAGATGACTTTTTCATTGGAGAAAGCAATATTATGAATAGAGGACTGGTCTTTGGTTTGAAGTAAAAAGAAAAAAAGGCTTGATGGATTCTTTTATTACACACACGCAGCTTTTCACTTCATAAAACATTAATTAATGGACCGGAGTCATGTGGATTATTTTTTTATTATTATGTTTTTTTTATCAGCTGTTTGAACATTCATTCTGACGGCACCCATTCACTGCTGAGGATCCACTGGTGAGCAAGTGATGTAGTAATCTGTTCTGATGGTCAAACAAACTCTTCTACATCTTGGAAGCCATAAGTGTGGGTACATTTTCAGCAAATTTTCATTTTTGGGTGAACTACTTTTAAAAAAACAAAAAAAAACATGTGTATTCATAAGCAGCATATTCAGTAGTTGTTTCTTCTAACACTTTCACTATTACATGAACATATTAATCTGTACAAACTTTAGTGCTTAACTGTAAATATATTTGAAAATCTCTTTTACCAGCACAACAGAGCAGTTGAAATATTACTGTCTTCATAGTTTCATGGGGTTTTGGCAGTAGGAGAGCAATGCCACAGCGGTGAATCTGTCAGCTCCTGGTGTTTAATTGATCAGGGATTCTGTCAAGGTCGAGGTGCGGTGATTCGGCCGTGCATCCTTTGGTCTGAGCCGTTTGATGCATCGCTGCTGCGTGATATGTTTCAGCTGAGGACTCTGAACTGATATTTAAGAATGGAATGGCCATGCAGGTTCACTGAGCGCATTCTGACCTCAGATGTCTCTAAGGTTTAGAAATGGATTTTTCCATTTACTCAGATATTTGAGAAAAAGAAGTGGGCAGTAGCTGCAGAATCACAGATAATGTTATTACAGCGTTTGCAAGGCAGCATCGTATTATTCCACAACTAATCTTTTTTCTGCAATTCATTTCTTGAAGAGATTATTTACTCAAAACATATGATGTTAACTTATGTTATGATGTTAATATCATGTTCCAAACCTGTATGCTAGTTAGTTAAATGGGATATATTTTTTATATTTCTTTTACATAGAAAAAAGCTTTCTTACTCATTTGTATTGTGTGTAGTTTAAGGGACATGGTCACTATGAGCTATAGTTGTATTTTTGTTATTTTTAGATGGTTTATTTCTTTTATTAGCAGTCTCCATTATGTTAAGTATTTGTAGCTGTTATTAAATTTATATTTTTAATACATTTAAGATAAAACCGTTAAAATCTCCTGCTGACCTGGGTTGATTATATAAAATTGAACCGCTAGTAAAATTGTAAACATTATTTGCATAGGTACTTTTTTTTTATTGGTTCTCTTTCTTGTATTTATTTGCATACTAAATTGTATTTGTTGTCTTCAGTTGTAGTTATTGCATCTACACTACTGTTCAAACGATTGGGGTCAGTAAGAAATAAATTGATACTTTGATTCAGCAAGGAGGACACAATTACATCATCAATGATCATTACAAATGATCAACCGTGACAGACAAGACATTTATAAATAAATTGTATAAAAACCATTTTCAACATTGATAATATAAAGAAATGTTAATCCACTTTTAACACCTTGAAGTGTCTATGATTTCCTCTCATACTTATTCTAAAGCAGCTTTCCAGAATCCTTGTTTAGAGATGTAAAACAGACATAATAGTCCTATCAATATAAATAGTAGTAGATAATCCAATAAATCACCATGAACATCAGAATGATTTTCTCCAGTGGTCCAGCTTAATCTCTGTTTATGGAACACATTTAGTAATGGAAGAAATATGCAATCACTCATGAGAGGCGTAACATCCTATCTCACACCTGCAGTGTATCAGTCGGTGGCTGAGTGTGATCTATGAGCATCTCTTTGATCCCTCACACAGGCCTGTCAGAGGGGGGCTGCGCCGCACCTTTAATACCTTCCTGACCTGTTTTTTTTTTCTTCTGCATATTTCCAGCTTTTGTAAGAACGTTCTCTGTTTGCTGTGATTATATAGCTAGTCACCATTTGTGGATCACTATAGCGATGGTCTTTTGGACCCCACTGAGTCTGCATTCTGATTAATTTTGCTTGTCTGTGTTTAGTCTTTTGGGATTTTGAGTTAATTTCTAGTCACAGCATGCAAAACTACTTTGGACCTTGCAACGAATATCGGCAGCAGGATGTGACGGCACACACTTGGGCATCTGTTAAGAATAAATTATAAATGACAAATAATAATAAATTCAGTGTTACAGATTTGGGAAGAGCAGTTCGAAGTAGGCCAGATCCACTCCAGATTTAAATAAAATCATTAAACACACACAAAAAAGATCTTTCATATGACCTCTGCCGAGTTCATTTTGACCATCTCGTTTATGTAATGAAAATCACGCCGTTAGTGATTCAGTAGCTTGATGCTTAACATATGGTAAATCATAATTAAGCAGAGCCACAGGACAGATGCAGTAATCGGGGCTTAAAGTTCTCCGGTGCCGGATCTCCGGCGTGCAGCGTTTGGCCGCGGAAAAAAATAGTCACAATCAGCTTGTAACACTCCAAAGGGAAAGGAAAACTTGAAATTGCATCATATGACCCCTTTAAAAAAAAATCTTGTTGATTGATTTCGAGTCCATGAGTTCGGCCTGCCAATGGTATGAGAGGAGCACAGCTTTCACTCTCAACCAAAATAACATTACTAGCCAATCAGAATTTTTTGCTCTTATAAACGGGAGATGCGCGTAATAGTATTCAATTGCAGAGTCGCAGCCCTGTTGAATGGAGAAGTGCGACAAAAAGCTGCGAGGTGCAATTGTCAAAGATGTCCATCTAGCGCATATTTACATAGTATAACTAATTAGAAAGCAGCAGAGCTTTGTAAACCGCTCAGAGTAATCATGTCATCTCCATAAAACGATATGATTGCCTGAACAAATTTACCGGGATTTTTGAAAAGTTCCTGTTCACACATGATCTCTTAATGGTAACTTCCCGGTAATTTACCAGTAAAGACTGTATGTGTGAAAAGGGCTTCCTCTGCATATGCCGTGAATTTGCTTAACGTTCATCTGCAAAAACAGTGCATTATCTCACTAGATTTGTAACGTAAATCATTTATAAACCTTTGCTAAAACAGGAGAATACATCAACCTATGTCTAAATATGCCATGTATTGTACATCCCGATTTCAAAATTAAATGGATTTAAACATCGTTTAATCACGCTGTAAAGTGAAACGTCACCAGGCTGTTGGCGCCCTCTGCAGGTATTTGTATTAATACATAATATACTTAAGTTAAAGGAACACTCCACTATTTTTGAAAATAGGCTAATTTTCCAACTCCCCAAGAGTTAAACAGTTGAGTTTTACCGTTTTCGAATCCATTCAGCCAATCTCCGGGTCTGGCGTAGCACTTTTAGCTGTAGCTTAGCATAGATCATTGAATCTGATTAGACCGTAAGCATCTCGCTCAAAAATGACCAAAGAGTTTCTATATTTTTCCTATTTAAAACGTGAATCTTCTGTAGTTATATCGTGTACTAAGACCGACGAAAAATGAAAAGTTGCGATTTTCTAGGCCGATATGGCTAGGAACTATACGCTCATTCCGGCGTAATAATCAAGAAACTTTGCTGTCGTACCATGGGTGCAGCAGGCGCAATGATATTATGCAGTGCCTGAAAATAGGCTAACTTCCGTCAACATAACCAACGTGACCACCTGCTTGCACAGGGAGCATGCTGGGGACTATTTTCAGGCACTGCATAATATCATTGCGCCTGCTGCACCCATGATATTTGTAAAGTAAAAACATTAATATTTTGAAATGTTATTACAATTTACAATAGCTGTTTTCTATGTGAATATATTGTAAAATGTAATTTATTCCTGTGATCAAAGCTAAATTTATAGCAGCCATTACTCCAGTCTTCAGTGTCACATGATCCTTCATAAATCATTCTAATACGCTGATTTGCTGCTCAAGGAATTCTTCAATGTGGACGAAAATTGTGCAGCTTATTATTTTTGTGAATTTTTTTTATTTTTTATTATTTGATGTCACCTTTATTTCTATAGTGCTTTATACAAGACATTGTGTCAAAGCAGCTTTACAGAGATACAGAAAAATAAATGAAAAGAAGCTTCAAAACAACAACATTTATGTAAAACAGAAATCTTTATAAACTTAATTCGTCCTTGTTGAATAAAAGTTTTAATTAAAAATAAATAAACCCCAAACCTTTGAACAGTGGTGTATGAACGTTTGAACTAGATGTTAATAAAATGAAAAAAAAATCTTACCTGTGGCTGCGTACGTTTAAGCATGACTTTTTTTATTTTAAGTTAACAGGAACTTTTTAGAAATTTCCACCTCTGGCATTTTTAGATTGAGTGGTTTGCCAAGAACCTGATAAAGCTGTTTGCCTTCTTTGGGGATATCTGTAATGACACATTCCAGAGCGCTTTCATATTATAAAACCACGAGATTAAAGATGGTCTTTAAACATTTTTTACTGAATTTATGTTTCATATTAGTCTCCCAAAGAGGAGATGCTTGTGTTTTTGATGGAAACATACGCGCTACATTGTCCGCAGGTTTTCGGTCTGATTCCAGCCAAACATTTTGGAGAATCGATGAGAGTTTGCGCCGCTTCTAGGCGAATGATTTGATGCCTCCAGCTACAACATGTGCTTCCCGTTTAACTCAGAATACTTGCGTTGCCACATGAAAATGCTGTTACCAAACTATTCAGTTTGCTTTCTCAGTCTGCTCTGACTCTGTGATAGTTTGGATGGTTGTTCTCACTTTATCGTAATCACCCTAATGAGTTGTCATGTAGGGGACACATGTACTGCTCTGATCACACCATGCTTCTCAAATCCCTGAGGAGAAGATGATTATTGTCTTTAAATGAGCAGCCCGTTGAGAACACAGCCCCCAGTTGGTTTCATAATAACTGATTTTATGATGTGTATTTTGTTTAACTAGATGAGTCCATGTCAGTCATGCTCTGTGATAATGAGGAGTCACATCAGCTAAATATACTAAAGAGATTAAGACAATGATGCTGTCTTATACTCATCTTTTTTATGACAGAATCAGGTTGAGTTTTTCAGTGGCAACAATGGAAAAAGTTGTAGACTTCTGGCCATGTTATTTTGTGTAACGGAAAAGTTTTCAAATTTTGCGCTTCCTGATGTTTTTGTTTCAAATTTTTTGAGGATAATTTATCTAAAGAGCAAGGTGGCTAATGTTTTATATAATGCTATTATCGTTCAAATTAATAATATTATTCAGCAAGGATGTATTCAGCTGATCAAAAGTCAAAATAAAGACATTTTAAATATTACAAAAGATTTCTATTTCAAATAAATGCTGTTCTTTTGACATTTTTATTGAAGAATCCTTCAAAAATGATCATGGTCTCCACAAAAATATTAAGCAGCACAACTGTTTTCAAAATTGAAAATAATAATGAATGTTTTTCAGCACCAAATCAGCATATTAGATTGATATTTGGCCAATATTGATCATTTCAGAATTAATCGGTCAGTTATTAGTGCTAAAAGACCTGATAACCATTCAGCTGTAATGCACCTAGTGTATCAGCTGTCTGCTAAGGTTGCTGTGTTGTTGTGGTGCCACGTGCACCATTTGTTTCTAATCCTACACAGTTTGTGAACAAGCTGTGAAGTTTCAGAGCACATAAAAATACGGTGTGCCATACATCAGTGACTGTTTGTTATTCCATTCCTGTGTGTGCTGCTTAGGCGATGCTGTCGTGATTTAGGGTCTCAAACACTGCTAAATCATCAAACGTGGTGTTGGTGCTTCACTATGGCAACAGTGCTTTAGGGAGAGGCTTATGTTCTGATGCTGTGCATATGGTTCACCACAATGAACTTTGTCCGCTCTTTTACTTTTTTCACACAATAGGAGAATTTTGCCAACTTCACATAAATCATTTCCCAAATATGACAATTTATAGTAACCTGTCATTTTTAAAACATCACAGTTTCCACTGAGATATTAAGCAGCACAACTGTTTTCAACATTGATAATAATAAGTGTAACGAATCAACATAATATAATTAAATAATATAAAACTAGTTATAATTAATTATGAATATTTTAGATCCGCTGTAGATATTTAGCTGACCTTTCAGGAAATACACGATGACAATAATATACCCAATGGCCTGAAGGATCATGTGTGTTCATTCAAAGAAAGGTTTTCCTATGAATTAATTAGTAGAAAAGTCCATTTCTACACTGCCTCTTGCCCTGGGACATGCAGGGATTTTCCCTGCTTTGCATTCTTTTGGCCAATAAACCCAGTGATATCACCGTTGGTTGCCATGGAACCAGGGGCCTGTTCGGCTTCCTGGGGTGTTACGCATTTTGGGGGGAAGGGTTCATAGGTCCTCATATGGCTTGTTAACTGAGGGGTGTTACAGAGTATTTGTTAAATATAGCTAACAAAATATATATTGTGTGTTTGATTGGTCCAGACGCTACATAAGAAATGTTTATTCAGCACCATCATATTAGAATGAAAGATCATGTGACACTGAAGACTTAAGTAATGGCTGCGGAAAATTCAGCTTTGCCATCTTTACATTTTAAAATATATTAAAATAGAAACCTATTACTTTAAATTGTAATGATATTTCACAATATTAATATGTTACTGTGTTTTTGATCAAATAAATGCAGCCTTGGTGAGCATTAGAGACTTTTTTCAAAAACATAAAAAAATCGAGCAAACCCCAAACTTTTGAATTTCAGTGTATATCTATGTCTCAAAGAAAGCTATAGGATGTCTTTAGAAGACTTGTAATATAGCATATAAGTTATATGGATTTGAAACATAAGGATGAATAATGAGTTTTCATTTTTGGGCGAACTGGTCCTGTAGTGTCTTACAGTGGATGGGTGTGGAGACTTGAACCCTCATTCTATGGCTCTCTCTGTCTGGTCTGTGAACATTGTACCCAATTATTGATCTGTACTGTTTTCTCTCTCTCTGCAGGGCGTGGGTCTTTCAGTTCATGGACGGTTTCGTGTGGCCACTGAGAAGACACTGTTTGCCATGCCTGAGACGGGCATTGGTAAGAGGCAGCCTGTGTTCCTCTCTCTCCCTGAGGGCTGTAACTGGGTTATAATCTGAGTTTTCATTAATAATGCAAGATGGCTTTGGTTTCACAGGAATCAATAGTACTTTATCCAAAAATATGGATGTGAAAAGTAAAGTAAAGCATTCCATTTGCCAAAAAAGAAAGTGTAGTTTTGGCACATAAATTTAAAGGAATAGTTCACCCAATATTTGCTGAAAATGTACTCACCCTCAGGCCATCCAAGATGTAGATGAGTTTGTTTCTACATCCAAAGAGATTTGGAGAAATTTAGCATTACATCACTAACTCACCAATGGATCCTCTGCAGTGAATGGGTACCGCCAGAATGAGTGTTGAAACAGCTGATAAAAACATCACAGAGTAACAATCAATTTTTTTTCTGTGGTCCACTTATAAGTAAGGTTTTTTTTCACAAATATTACTTTGCATCTTGACTATTAGATATGTCCAGTCTTTCAACTCATGACCAGCCAAAGTACAAGCAGATCAGTGTGAGATGACACAGCACACATTTTTGTAGCTAAAAAAACCCCCTGTGTGATCTGTTTTCTTCTAAAAACATTGCCTAGCCCAAAGACCTCTCCAAAGCAATCTTTCACAACAGATTGTTCAGGTCAGTTTTATGTGGAAACAGTGTTGAGGGATGGTGCAGATTGAAGCACCTGTCTGATGCTTGTGGTCTCTGAATAAGCGGCATGCTAAAACGCTCCACAGACAGCGTCAATCTCCATTTTGCTCATGGAAGGAATTCTGTCGATGCGGACAGCATCCGATCAATCTGCTGCTGAAATGTAAGTGGGTGGGTCTTGTTCCAACCGTGGAGCCAACAGATGATTCTTGCACTGCAGTATGCAGATTTAATTTCGTAACCTCTCATCTGATCTAGGTGGATGGCTCAGTTCATAGTGACATTAATTGTGTTTGAGAACAAAGTATAAAAACAGAGTACAAGCACAAATTGCCAAATTTGTAACGTAAATAGAAAAAAATAAAAAAAAAAGTTTTTTTTTTTTTTCCTCAAAATGAAGACAAGAAGTTTTCACACTTTCAGCACTAAAAATTCACATTCAGACCATATATTTTTAAACAAATTTAAGCATGACCGAACATTTGGGATCTGTAAGATTTTGACATGTTTTTGAACATTTATGCTCACCAAAGCTGCATTTATTTGATCAAAACTACAGTAAAATTTGTAATATTGTGAAATATTATAACAATTTAAAAACAACCGTTTTCTGTTTTAATATTGGTTAAAAAGGAAAATAGAAAAGCTGAATTTTCAGCAGCCATCACAGTCTTCAGTGTCACATGATCATTAAAGGGGTCATATGATGCTGCTAAAAAGAACATTATTTTGTGTATTTGGTGTAATGAAATGTGTTTATGCGGTTTAAAGTAAAAAAAAAAAACATTATTTTCCACATACTGTACATTATTGTTTCTCCTCTATGCCCCGCCTTTCTGAAACGCGTCGATTTTTACAAAGCTCATCGGTCTGAAAAGCGAGGTGTGCTGTGATTGGCCAGCTATCCAGTGCGTTGTGATTGGCTGAATACCTCAAGCGTGAGACGGAAATGTTACGTCCCTCACATACTGTTGATGCCCTGTCAGGCCGGAGCGACGAGACAAAAACATTAAAACCCATTATAAACGAGGCATTTGTTGCGTCCAGTGGGGACATATTTACTGATTATAATGACTTATATTGTCTTTTTATGCATTGCGTTGCATTGCATCGCGCTGCGTAAACATAAAACCCTGTCTGCATTTGTGATCGGAGAAATGACAAACAACAAGTGCTACTTCACACTGCCCAAAACTCACATTTGAATCATCAGTGGCAAATCCTTTAAATGAAAATGTACTTACGTGAGTCAGAACAGTCGGCTTGTAGTCTAACGTTACTCTCCCAGGATCAGTAAACAGTCTTCCATAAAATGTGCTGCACACATCTGGATATTTGGGTTAAACTGTTCTGGAACAGTGTGGTAAATACAACTTAACCACTGATTTGTAGTCGTGTCCTCTTTTGGAAGATCAAACAAAGTAGTTTCGCTTTCACAAGAACAACACAGTGGCCTAGCGTGAGGGGAAGCCATAGAGTGAGCTGAGGCGGCGGAGTCGAGAGAGAAAGGAAAAATTTAAATCACATCATATGACCCCTTTAAGAAATTATTCTAATATGCTGATTATTGCTTTTTAATAAGAAACATTTCATATTATTATGAATGTTGAAAACAATTACTTTGTGTAATATTTTTGTGAAAACCGTGATACATTTTCTCTACGATTCTTTGAGAAATAGAAAGTTCAAAAGAACACTTTTTATTTGAAATAAAAATCTTTTGCAACTTTTAATTGTTTTTTACTTTCACGTTTGACTAATTCTTATCTGCAGACTTAAAGTATTTATTTCCTAAAATCAGTTAACAGTTATACCACTGCTGATGTTTATAGAGAAACTGAGCTTGTCATAAACTTTCAATTCTGTCATCACTTACTCACCCTGAAAATACATACTTGGACATGAAGGTGAGAAAATGAAGACAAAATTTTCATTTTTGGGTCCAAAGTGAATGTTTCATCCTCTCAGAATATATCCATGTGTGCTGCATCTCGCTTTTATTGCACATGCTTTAAATTTTTCGTGCTTCTTTTCATTCCACATTCTAATCACACCCTGTGAATGGTATGTCTGGAGCCTTGATGCGGTATAAATCAGAATACTTTGCCCTTGTCCCTATCACACATGTAGGCAGAAGTCTGCCTCGGCTATTGTAATTCATTCTGGACTCTTAATGAGAGGGCTTTACAGCATTTCCTCCTGTTGTACAGCGTCCTTCAGCTTTTGCAAGCCTTGGGTAAAGACTCCCTGCGGAACTGTTAGAGTGGCAGGAAGTAGTGCTAATCACAGTCTGTGACACATCTGTTGAGCGTCTGTGCACGTGCATGTATGTGTGTGTGTATTTGATTGAGTGAATGCACAGTGTCTGTGTGCCATCACCCACTAATCCCATTAAGAGCCTGTGGAGGACCTACAATTATGTACAGTATTTGAAAAATAATGTGTTTTTGAACATTAAAGATTGAACATAATTCTGTTACACCAAATACACCAATAAATGATCTTTAAAATAGCATCATATGACCCCTTTAATGTTCAAAAAACACATTATTTTCCACATACTGTACATTATTATTTACAGCAAAAGCCGAAGAAGAAGTGGCTCGTCGGAGAAGCATTATAGCTGTGACGGCGGGAAAGAAATATCAAATCATTAAATAATTATTTAAAACTACAAAAAGGAGACAACAACGGAACAGGAGATGATGGCATTCTTTCAATCTGCACAAGGACTTGTACCACGGCAGATCAACATTGTTTGTTGCGGACAACTACTGATGTATAATGCTATGTAGTATAATAAATAATAAGACACTTGTTCTTTGCTTTGTTTTATTTTATATAAGAAGGTGTAACATTAAAATATATTAAAGTCCACATAAACACACACAAAACTCAAGTACATATGGAGGGAGGGGTTCTAGCAGACCAATCACAGCGCTTGCGGTCTGCGTAGAATTGATGAGCTGTTAGATTTTTGGAGAGGTGTACGTCAGCCTACGGCGTATGCGTGTGCGTCAATGCGTAAGCTACGGCATAGGTCCGACGCAGAAGTATAAATCAGCCTTTAACCACTGATTTCTAGTCGTGTCCTCTTTTAGAAGGCCAAACAAAGTAGTTTCGTTTTCGCAATGAAACACACAGCGGCTTCACAACATGGCAGCGGCGGTGGCAGCAACAATAAAGTTACGCCTTCTTTCTTTGCGTGAACATTTGGGCGGCGTTATGCAAATCTTCCCACATCGTGACGTGGACATGTGGGGGCGGGCTTAAATGAGGTGTTTTAGGAGGGCGTGGACCAGTCTTAACTTTTATAAAGAATATCTCTTTGGGTTTGAGACTTTAGTCTTTGCAACTTTAGGTATCTTATCTATTCAGCAGCTTGTAACACTCCAAAGAGAAAGGAAAACTTGAAATCGCATCATATGACCCCTTTAAATACCATTCTACCTTTTATATCCTGGTGTAATGCATTTTATTCAGTATGTTAGTATAGTGTGTCTCACAATGCATATTATTCAAAACCAGCGTTAGAAAGAATAGTGGCTTGCAAATCCCTGTGAGAAAATGCTGTGAAAATTTGAAAATATCCATGCAATTAGGAGTTTCATGTAAGGGTGAAAAAGTACTTCATGCCGATTTCTGCACATTTTCTGTGCTGATGACACTAAAAGTTTTTAAAAATAACTTCCATGTGAGCAGTGGATGTATCTGTGGATAGTGGACCTGTTTTTACATGCAAACTTTAGCTGATGTGACCTTTATAAGCAATGTTGGGAGCACACTTATGGTCACTAAAAGGCTGTCCTGGTAAGCAGCACACTATGTTTTGGATCAGAGCTGTTTTATGTTGTGTTTCACCGTGTCTCAGCAGTTACCATCAGGAAACACCTTGTAAAAATTCCTGTTGTAAACAACACGTTCCCTATTCTGCTCTTAGTATCTGATTTAGACCCACTAGATTCTACCTGAGATGTTGAGAATTTTACTATTTGTCTCTCCTATCAGATTGCATCTCTTGAGAAGGATCTTGTTGATCTGAAGTCTCCATCTAACAGTGATGTGGCCCAACTGCTGGATTCTTATCAAGAACAGGTATGTGGCAAAAACTGACGTGACTTTTTAAAAAACTTTTACAACCTGAGTGTCTGCGGTTACACTGCACAGTGGTGGGCTTGTGTAAGCTGACACCATCGCCACAGTATACAACACTGATGTAATTGCTTTCAGTGCATCTTTATATAGTTACAAATCTTACACAAACGTGGAAGATTTTCTCACTTAAAAGGAACATTTCACCAAAAAAAAAAGTCATTATTTACCCACCATGTGTTTTTCCAAACCTGTATGAATTTCCTTCCTCTGTGAAACACAAAAGAAAGTTAAAAAGTGTTGGTGTCCAAATGACATTGCCTCTCATTGACAAAACAATTAGAGAAAAAGTCATAACTTTCAAAATTTTGGGGGTCAGTTTTTTTTATTATTATTAATACTTTTCTTCAGCACAGATGCATTAAAAATTGCAATAAAGACATCTATAAAAATTTCTACTTCAAAAAATTCTGAAAAAAAGATATCCTGGTTTCTTCGAACATATTAAGCAGCACAACTATTTTAACATTGATAATAATAAGAAATGTTTCCTGAGCACCAAATCAACATATAATAATGATTTTTGAAAGATCATGTGACTGAAGACTGCAGAAATTGCTACTAAAAATTCAGCTTTGCCATCAACTAAATAAATCACATTTGAAAATATATGAAAAAGAACAGTTATTTTAAATTGTAGTAATATTTCACAATATTCACAATAACATTTACTGTATTGAAAAATCTACTTGATTTTGATGAGCAAAAAATACTTATTTTAAAAACAATGTTACAGACCCAAACTTTTGAACAATAGTGTATAACAATAATGTTATTATAATGTAATAATGTTATATACATATATATACAGGGGTGTGAAAAAGTGTTGGCCCCCTTCCTGATTTCTTATTTTTTTTGCATGTTTGTCACACTTTAATGTTTCAGATCATCAAACACACACCACTGTGTATATATATATATATATATATATATATATATATATATATATATATGTTTACACTTTATTTTAAGGTGTCACTGTTACAGTGTAATTACACATTTAAGTACTGAGTAATATTAATTAACTACATGTACTTACTATATGGTTAGGGTAGGATTAGGGTTAATTGTTATTATAATAGCAAGTACATGTAATATGTGTGAAAGGACACCTTAAAATAAAGTGTTACGAAAAATGTAATAATATATAATAGGCCTGTGTGATATTGAAGAAAAATGTGATATGCGATAACTCATTCAATAATGCGATATTCGATATGCGATACGATAATGCTTAAAGTGCCACATGCTCAAATGAAACAGTTTTACTCAGCTGTTGCTGAGTCAGTTCTGTGAACTTCTATAACTATCTTGTGTCATATATATATGGTTATTTGTATGTATGTATGTACCAAGTGTTCCTGTAAAACCACAACAAATTCCTTGTGTTTGCGCACACTTAAGTGGTGAATAAAGCTCATTCTGATTCTAATAAGAAAACACCCTTACAGCAACTTCTGAAAGTGAACGGTATGTTTTACTCGAGCATTACATAAAAATGTAATTTTAACATTAGTGTAATCATTCCTCTTTGAATTCAATATGCACTGATTCTTATTTAAGCTACAAAAGTTATTTAGGTAAGAGCAGTGAATAATTTTCTCTTTGTCTTTTGTTCATGGCCCCAAATATTGCAAGCTGTAGCAATATGCATATTGCGATATGTACATTTGCGATATTTCGATAATTTCGATATATTGCACAGCCCTAATATATAAATTACATAATATATAAATATTATAAAAAATTTTATAATTGTATAATAATTATATCTTTGTTGTTATTTTTATTGTTATTACTATTATTATATAGTTTAGAAAAATGTGACACGAACCTATGGACCCTGGTTTCAGCGAGCTATAATGAACATGAAGTTCGTTTCAGTGAGAGTATTCCCAAGACCGTCCAAACGCTCAAAGTCCTCTCCTGTGTTTTACTATATTCATTATACTCATTATGACTTTATGATCATTATGACTATGGTATGGGTTTATGGCCGTTGGTACTTAATGCTGTGAAGTTGTGTGTGCTGATCAGGAGTGTCTAAGTAAAGATTATTGTGACTCATACAGTCTTTACGTCACAAAGGTTTCCAGAAATCCTTGGGAAGGAGGGACTGATAACACGTGGCTTTCATGCTTTGGACAAACTGCTTTCACAGACCCTTCCCAGACCTCTTTTGAGCATTTATTTTATTTTATTCTCTTTTAATATCAACAAGTCTTGATATTAGCCTAATTTAAAATTGAAAAAAAAAACTGAATTATTTAGAGGTAGTCTTTGCATTATGATAGCCCGTGGGGGCTGGTTCTAATCTTCTTTGACGGCGAAGAACCATTTGGCAATTTAAAACCCCTATACAACGTAACATCTCTGACCAGAACTGTAATTTATATGCAAATGTCAAAAGGCTAAAAGGGTCTTTTAAGCCATAAACAGTCCAACGCTCATGCATGATCCTACGCAGGCGCTACAGCACTAATGATGTTATTTATGTCTGGCAATGATCCTGCTTCAAAGAGAGTTTTATCTACAGCAGCTGTCACTAAACCATACACATATCAGCTTTGTTCATCAAGGTTGCACTTTAAAGCCTGTAGTAGGGCTGCACGATTAATCAAATGCGATTGTCATGCACATTTTGTTAGTAAAGCCAGTTCTGTAATCAGCAGGAAATCATCATCACATGCTTTCAGATGGAGCAGAATTTACTACACATAGCCGTAGTTCACTGACAAGTTACGAAAAAAAAATCGCAGAAGATTTCTTTGAAATCGAAGAAATTGGCACGGCACCCCAAATCAGCACTGACTTTCGTAAACTTCACACTGGACTTCAAGCAGCTTGGATTCTGTGCCTCTCCAGTCTTCCTCCAGACTCCAGACCTTGATTTCCAAATGAAATGCAAAATTTACATTTATCTGAAAAGATAAATGTAAATTGGACTTTGGACCACTGAGCAACAGTCCTTTCTTTTTCTCCTTAGCCCAGGTAAGATGCTTCTGACATTGTTTCTGTTTCAGAAGTGGCTTGGTAGCCCTTTTCTTGAAGGCGTCTGAGCGTGATGACTCTTGATGCACTGACTGCAGCTTCAGTCCACTCCTTGTGAAGTTCTCCTAAGTGTTTTAAATGGCTTTGTTTGATAGTATTCTCAAGCTTACGGTCATCCCTGTTGTTTGTGCACCTTTTCCTACCCATTTTCTTCCTTCCAGTCAACTTGGTATTTAGTATGCTTTGATACAGCACTCTATGAACAGCCACCCCATTCAGTAATGACCTTCTGTGACTTACCCTCGTGGAGGGTGTCAATGAGTGTCTTCTGGACCATTGCCAAGTCAGCAGTCTTCCCCATTATTGTGGTTTCAAAGAACAAGAGATACCCGGAATTTATACTGTAGGGATGGTCATTTAATGAACCTCAAATGTAAATATTCTAATATTTTGAGATACTGGATTTTTGACTTTCATGAGCTGTAAGCTCTAATCATCAAAATTAAAACAAAAAAACTTTTGAAATGTTTTACTTTACATGTAATAAATCTAGAATATATGAAAGTTTCACTTTTTGAAATAAGTAAAAAAAAATAATAACTTTTTCACGATATTCTAATTCTTTGAGATGCACCGGTATGTATATATATATAAACACACACACACAGACACTACCAGACAAAAGTTTTGAATGTTTTCGGAAGATGGTTCTTACACTTATTCTTCAGCTTCAGACACGGCCATGGTGTCTGACAGGACAAAAATGGCCTCACACATACTCACACACAGACAGCTGAGGATTGTAGCTGTCTGGGTTGAAATATAGCCCTGTATATGTGCTTCAGCTGGTGTTTAAACACAGACTGCTGTTATGTCTCCTCAGAGCAGTCTGGATGCTGAGAAACCTTTCGTACTGCAAGAACAGACAGAGGCCATTGACAGGTAAACCTAAACGCTCTTCTCTCCTTGCTTTATTGTCATATGCCTAACACAGAATAGAATGAATCTAAAGCTCTCCCTTGAAATGGAAAACTAACCTTTGGTTAGGTGTTAGATTTTAAGTATAATTTTCAGTCTTATATTGCTTTTGAAATGGCCATGTATGGTTATTAGTGATGATTGCTGAAGTCAATTCCTTCACATAGACCTGTCCCCCTTCGTTACTGTTGCTACGTCTGACAAGCCATGTCGCTCTCACGCCACACATCATGATACATCCATGATACAAAACACATCGTGGAGCAAAGAGGAAACTGACAATGTGCCGACAGATAAGAAAGAGCAGATTACTTCATATGAGACCCTGGACCACAAAACCAGCCATAAGGGTAAATTTTTTGAAAGTCAATTTGTACATCTGAAAGCTGAATAAATAAGCTTTACATTAATGTATGGTTGTTAGGATAGGACAATATTTGACCGAGATACAGCTATTTGAAAATCTGTAATCTGAGGGTGCAAAAAAATCAAAATACTGAGAAAATCGCCTTTAAAGTTGTCCAAATTAAGTTCTTATCAATGCATATTACTAATCAATAATTAAGTTTTGATATATTTATGGTAGGAAATAAAATATTACAAAATATCTTCATGGAACATGATTTTTGGCATAAAAGAAAAATTTATAATTTTGACCATACAATGTTTTTTTGGCTATTGCTAAAAATATACCCAAGCGAGTTAAGACTGGTTTTGTGGTCCAGGGTCACATATATGAAACAAAGTAGCAGCTTTCAAATTGTTATTTTTTTAAAGAAATTCAAACAATAAATGCTGTTTTGTGGCTCTTTTATGTGTCATTACAGATCGCTTTAGCGCCTCAGTTCAAGCAGCACGTGAACCGATCATCTCTTCCTCTTTACTAGTTATAACATGAAATAAGCATCAAAAGGTATCTTGTTTTCGACAGCGGAAAGACATCATTACACACTATTTTTCAAGTTCAGGGGCCTGATGAATAAACGTTGCGTACGCACAAAATGGGCATGGAAATGTGCGTACGCAATTTTCCACGCACATATCGGGATTTATAAAAAAATAAACTAGGCGTAAATATGTGCGCACCGTACGGACACTCTAGACCAGGGGTAGGCAAGTTCGGTGCTAGAGAGCCGCAGTCCTGCAGAGTTCAGCTCCAACCCTGAAAAAAAACCTACCTGCCTATAGCCTTAGTAATCCTGAAGACATTGATTAGCTTGTTCAGGTGTGTTTGATTAGGGTTGGAGCTGAACTCTGCAGGACTGCGGCTCTCTAGGACCGAACTCGCCTACCCCTGCTCTAGACCATGCGTACGCACTCTTTTACTGTGAGCGAAATAATGAAGCAAACAGAATGATTTTAAAGTCTGCTTTACATTTGACATACACATTTAGATTAGATATGACACTCTTAATAATGAAGTTAAGCACTGAAATTTCATGAAATTATTATCTAGAAATTACAAAATTTTTATATGAATTTAAACAGAAATATTTGTAGTGTATGTGCTGCTTTCAAACCATTTTCCTGTGGTATGCGATTTAATCTTTTAATCACAGTGAGAATTGCTTGGTGCATGACAATTCTGCTTTAAATTGTGTTCTAAATAGCAAAATTCATGTTCTGAGAAAATACATTTGCGTGAATAATTATCACTGATGTGAACTTGATTTGTCTGATGGCTTTAGAACATAGAGAGTAACGACAGACATAAGGATGCACTCGTTGATCAAACAGTCCATTAGCTGTAAGATATGCACGTTTTATTTTCAAAATGCTTTTTTATTGACGCGGTGAGTCAGCAGTTATTTACACTGCAAAAAAATAAGGCCTATCTCCATTCAAATATAGGCTAACATTCTAAAATATATGTTTACTTTATAGGCAAAATTGCATAAATTTGAATAGCAATGTGATGTCTCAACAAGCATTTATAGTACATATCTCATATTTTCCTAACGTATTGTACCCTTACCTGCGTTAAACATGGTGTCACGTGGATGGAATATGCATGGAAATGATATGCAGATTACATTATACATATTTAACCTAGGCGTTGTAAGCTCCATATATGGCTATTTCGGGGAGGAGACGGGGTGGAGATGGATGTACGCACAATCTTCCGCTGACTGGATATTACAAAGGGAATTTTTCGCAGGTTCTGGCGTACGCATGGCTTTATAAATCTGAAAACTTTTGTACATACGCAAAATCTAGCTCTTGTGCGTACGCACACATTTAGGATGAACTCTACATAAAGTTTTATACATGAGGCCCCAGGTCCACTGATGTTTGTTTGCTGGACAAAAATGGATTCAGCGTTATGATTGTTCAGATCGCCTGACAATCAAACTCCCTACAAAAGGACAATTGACACCTTTTTGAAGAACAAGAATTTATGTGCTTTAAAACATTCATTACACTTGCCCTATAGACTTCCAGTGTAAGTGCACTACATGTTTTTCTTCTGTTTTAACAACTGTGTCAAAATGATCAAACATTTATAATTAAGCATCAGTGTGAATATTTTTATACTTTATTTTTTATTATTATTTGGTTCACCATTGCATTTCAATTCTTTCTCATGAGATTCTGGAACAACCCACAATAATTCATAATCAGAATTGTAGGTTAACTGTTGATAATTCAGTTTACTGAAAAAGCATACAGAGGACAAAACTTAATTGATACAAAATATCTGTCATTTAAATGCCTATACTGTGCAATTTGTTTTTGATGTACACTACCTTTTTTCATCGCTCGATCCTTCAGAAATCATTCTAAAATACCGATTTGATGATTATTAAACATTTTTATCATTAACAATTGTACTGCTTAATATTTTTGTGAAATCCATGACACTACTATTCAGCAAGAGTGCATTAAATTGATAAAATATGACCAAGTAATACTTCTTTGCTACTTCACAAGTGGTTTTTTTTAAATAGTCCTTGATGAATAGAGTTCAAAAGAACAGCATTTATTTGAAATAGAAACCTTTTGTATCATTATAAATGTCTTTACCATTACTTTTGACATTGAACTGAACTGAGCTGGATGATGACATCACTGAATTCAACGATGAACTGCCTTTAACTGAAAATTGAGTGTTATGCCTATACTGTGCAATTTGTTTTTGATGTACACTACCTTTTTTCATCGCTCGATCCTTCAGAAATCATTCTAAAATACCGATTTGATGATTATTAAACATTTTTATCATTAACAATTGTACTGCTTAATATTTTTGTGAAATCCATGACACTACTATTCAGCAAGAGTGCATTAAATTGATAAAATATGACCAAGTAATACTTCTTTGCTACTTCACAAGTGGTTTTTTTTAAATAGTCCTTGATGAATAGAGTTCAAAAGAACAGCATTTATTTGAAATAGAAACCTTTTGTATCATTATAAATGTCTTTACCATTACTTTTGACATTGAACTGAACTGAGCTGGATGATGACATCACTGAATTCAACGATGAACTGCCTTTAACTGAAAATTGAGTGTTTACTATTATCATTTTGCATTATTGACACAATATTTTCCTAATTAACGCTGTACAGTTACTTTGACACAATCTGTATTGTTAAAAGAGCTATATAAATAAAAGTGACTTGACTTAACTTTTGATCAATTTAATGCATCCTTGATAAACAATAAATTTTAATTTCCTTCCAAAAAATAAACTGTGAGGACCACAAACTTTTGAATGGTAGTGTATGTTTTTAGCTATATCTCCCAGCCACAGTATAAATCAGCATTGTATTTAGCCTGTATTATTTAAGTATGAATGGCAGTGGCACAATAATTGTGTATTTGCATACTGTGACGTGACAGTGTGGAAACTGCGACTCTAAATCATCTGCAGGAGCAGTGTTGGCCTAATATGAGAAGACTTCACACTTTTGAAACCGATTAGTTACACTTCTGGCTTTATGTCTGTTTCACTGGATAAGCTTAAGACACCAGCCTTCAGGTGCTGGTAAAACTTGGAAGCTTCCAGCAATTTATGGCACTCTGAAAGGCCCATAATTCCATGTGCAGGGAAAAGTTGGAAAAAGTTGGGTTTGTTGATCAAAGACCTGAAATGATCATTAAAACATTGGACATGCTCCAAAACTCAGATTCCACCATGACCAGAGCATGTGCGATGTTGTCTTTATGTCTTCTCTTCCGGGTGTTTGAGCGTTTAGTGGAACAAACTGCCGTCAGCCTATACACCCCTTGTTTACCTGTTTTTGTGGTGTTTGACTCTGCATTGCATATGAGCCTTACATAACGCCAGTTGATGCTGCACTAATTTGCTGTCCCAGGATTAAATCTGATGACTAATTTGGCTTGACTGCTTGAGCATGATGCAGAAAAACTTCCACAGATGGGGTTTGCATACGTGTTTGTGTTTGCAGGACTGGCCCTGTAATTTTTGTTATTGTTCTATTGTTTCAGGCTCTTTTCAGCTGGAAGTGTGGAGGAGATCATGGAAAACCTTAAGAAAGATGGCTCTGCTTTTGCTCTCAAACAGACTGAGGTGCGTCCAGGGATAGTGATTAAACATATTTTAAAAAATAAATTGACCCAAAAGCGAAAATTGTTGTGATTAAAAATTTCAGTCTTCTCCTCACACAAAGCTGTTTAGATATTTCTGTTGTTTTTATCACTTTGAAATTTTACAACCCTAGTCCTCATTCACTTTCATTATATTGAAAAGAATATGACCTTAATGGCCCTTTTGTGTACTACAACATTTTTTTTACAGGTTTGGGACAATATGAGGTGAATAAATTATGACAGTATTTTTATATTTCACTTTTTGGATGAATTATTCCATTAATTAGCAGAGCAAGTTAACATGCAGGGAAACTCCAAATTCACATGGTAATTTTTCCTAATAATGTCATTGCGAGACGTGGACTCAGTTTGCAGGTGCCAAAAGTCAATTAAACAGTCTTGAAGTTCAAAAAACAAAAAAGAAAACACAAAAAACAATCCAGGCACAGAGCAGCCAGGCACAGATCCAATAGTGCCTCCTGGACGATGAATTCCAAAGGGAAGATCCATCAAAGCAAGACCGTGACAAACTGACAGAGAGGCGGGGAGCTGGTGGCGCACTGGCGGGGAGGCAAAGAAGAGCTGAGACAGAGGAAACAGCGATCGGAGATCGCGAACGTGGGTAGAGCTGGAGGAGGTTAAACGCTGCCTGGAAGCAGGAGGGAGAGGGAAAAAACTAAAACTAAAAGATGAAAACAAAACTGGCAAGGTATCAGCACAGCCAAAAACTCGAGACAAGACGGGGTCGGAGCAAAAATTGCACAGAGCACAAAACAATGAGCTGACACAAGACGGCATACATAAGGAGGCTAAATAGGGAAGGAGTAATTAACATAATGCAGAGCAGGTGATGGCGGGGACCAATAATAAGATAATTAATGGAACAACAAGAGGGCAGGGACGGACACCACGATGACACAGAAGCACATGTTAAGTGTAAACACAACAACACACAACCGAAATAAGGGAAGAACAGACAGATCAGCCCGGGGGTGTGAAATTACTCCCCTCATCAGGAGTGTCCCCTGGCACTCCAGGGAAGGACCTTCCACACTGCCGGTAGAAGTCCTCGATCAGCGACCGATCCAGAATATCCCGAGCCGGGACCCAACTCCACCTCCTCCGGACCGTATCTCTCCCAGTCCACAAGATACTGAAATCCCCGACCTCAACGTCTGACATCCAGCAACCTTCTTACAGTGAAGGCTGGGGAACCATCCACTAGATGGGGAGGGGTAGGGGCAGAAGCAGATGAGTTAAGGCGAGAATTAAACACAGGCTTAACCCGAGAAACATGAAAGACTAGGTGTACCCAACCAAGTGTGGAAGGTAATTTGAGCTTTACCACCACTGGACTCAACACTTTGGTGATCTGATATGGCCCCATGAACCTGGGGGCTAACTTGCGAGAGGCCACCCGGAGAGGAAGGTCCTTGGTTGACAGCCATACTCTCTGACCACATACGTAGCGAGGAGCAGGAATTCAGTGACGGTCAGCCGCTGCTTTAGTTCGTTTGAAAACCAGAGCCAAGGCTTCCTCAGCCTTCTTCCAGGTGCGGCGACACCAGCAGACAAAGGCTAAGGCTGACAGAACAGCAGCATCAGGCGTCTGTGAGGGGAACATAGGAGGTTGAAAACCAATGGAGCATTGAAATGGGGACATACCTGTGGCAGCCACTGGCAAGGAGTTGTGGGCATACACAATCCAGGATAACTGTTGGCTCCAAGAACTCAGATTATGGGACGTCAGGCAGCGGACAACTTGTTCCAGGTCCTGGTTTGCCCACTCAGACTGTCCATTGGTCTGAGGGTGAAAACCTGACGACAGACTCATAGAGGCCCCGATCTGCCAGACAGAACTCTTTCCAGAACCGGGAGACAAACTTTGGCCCCCTATCGGAGACCACATCCACTGGAAGGCCATGAATCCGGAAGATGTGATCAACCACCACTTGAGCAGTCTCCTTGGCTGAAGGCAATTTGGGAAGGGGGATGAAATGGGCTGCCTTAGAGAAGTGGTCCACCATCATCAATACTACAGTGTTACCCCTCGATGGCGGAAGACCAGTGACAAAGTCATGGGCTATGTGTGACCAGGGGCGGGAGGGGATGGGCAAAGGGTGAAGCAGACCAACTGGAGGCTGATTAGATCTCTTGTTCTGGGCGCAAACCGAGCAGGCAAACACAAACTGCCTGACATCCTGGACCATGGATGGCCACCAGAATCACTGGTGGATGGTGGCCAGTGATCTCCGAACCCCTGGATGACAGACTGACTTAGATAAATGCCCCCACTGGAGGACTTCAGGGCACAACACAGCCGGCACAAAAAGTCTACCCTCTGGGCACCCTCTTGGCACCTCTCTCTCTCGTATGGCCTCCAGTACTCTCCTCTCCACATCCCAGGAGAGGGACCCCACCACAATTTCTTTAGGGATAATGGTTTTAACCGATGCCCCAATCCCCCAATCCTCCCCGTATCCCTGAAAAGACGGGAGAGGGCATCGGGTTTTACATTTTTGGAGCCTGGACGATACGAGAGAGAGAAGTTGAACCAGCCAAAGAAGAGTGCCCATCGGGCTTGGCGTGAACTCAACATCTTGGCCGAACGGATATATTCCAAATTCTTATGGTCCATCCAGACCAAGAAGGGCTGTGCTGACCCCTCCAACCAGTGACGCCACTCACCCAAGGCCACCCTGACTGCCAACAGCTCCCAATTCCCTACGTCATAATTCCGTTCTGCTGGGCTCAGGCGGTGAGAGTAGTAGGCACAGGGATGTACCTTCCCATCTCTAGGGGACTGCTGAGAAAGGACCGCACCTACTCCAATCTCGGAAGCATCCACCTCCACAATAAACTGACTATCAGGGTCTGAAAACGAAAAAGCAGGAGCAGAAATGAATCAGGACTTGAGGTCATCAAAGGCCCCCTGAGCTTTCGAATTCCACCTAAACGGTACCTTAGTAGAGGTAAGAGCTGTCAAGGGCTGTCAAGGTCAACCTGACTAAAGTTTCGGATGAAGCGCCGGTAGAAGTTGGCAAATCCCAGAAACCGCTGCAGAGCCTTGCGTGAGTCTGGAGGTGGCCTCTCGGCTACGGCCCTTACCTTAGTGGGATCTGCTTTGATTCCCTCCGCTGAAATGATATAGCCCAGGAATGGAACTGACTTGGAGTGGAAAACGCACTTCTCCACTTTAACATACAGCTGGTTCTCCAGCAGCCATTGTAGCACCTGACGTACGTGTTGAGTGTGTACCTCAATGAAGAAGAATCCTGCACCAGCTGGAGATGAGGAAGGATGGACGAGACCGGCATCTAGGTACTCTTGAATATATTTGTCCATAGCCTCTCTTTCTGGACCAGACGGAATATAAGTAACCCTTGGTCGGAGAAGGTGCCTGGGAGGAGGTTGATGGCACAATCATACTACCGGTGAGGAGGCAGGGACATGGCCCGGAACTTGATGAAAACCTGCCGAAGATCACGGTACTCCTCCGGAAACCCTGGGCAGATCAGCCTCCTCCACCTGCACAACAGGAAACACAGCGCCAGGAAAAGAGGCAGAACCCAAACAAGACTGTTTCCAAGACAAAACTAAATTTCTAGCCCAATCCACGTGAGGACCATGCTGCACCAACCACGGGTGCCCTAGAACCACTGGGGCACTCAGGGAATCTAGAAGGTACAGCTCGGTTATCTCATGGTGATTGCCAGAGACAATAAGACTTACAGGGGGGGTGAGGTGAGTGATGGTGGTGATAGGAGAATCATCAAGAGGCCAAACAGAGATAGTAGAAGTAGAGAGGGGGATGGCAGGGATTCCGCACTTCTCAGCCAGGCCGGTGTCCATGAAATTACCACCAGCCCCCGAATCCACCAGGGCCGAACAGGAGTGACTGGAACCTCCAAACTGAACACTCAGAGGAAGAAGGGTGTGGGAAGAGTGGGGGAAATTAAGGGGAGATGCGCCCACCAGGATCCCCCTGGCTACTGATGAGCCCTGCCTTTTAGCAGGCATTTGCTGACAAAGTGTCCGGCCTTCCCACAGTAGAAGCATAAGCCCCGGGTGAGTCTCTCTTGTTTCTGCTGAGAAGTGAGACACAGGCGTCCCACCTGCATAGGTTCAGGGTCAGCAGAAGAAGGCGGAGGCAAGACAGAGATGTAGTCACTGGTCATTTCTCCCATCCTCCAAGAGGTACGAGCAGTCGATCGTTGGCAACGAAGGTGAAGGCGACTCTCCACATGGAGGGCCAAGTCACCAAGATCATCAAAGCCGTGTGGAAGCTCATAGGAAGCAATCTCATCTTGGATCTCCTCATCCAGTCCAGCACGGAATACAGCTCTACAAGACCCCTCATTCCAGTCACAGGCCGCTGTTAAGTTCTTGAACTCAATGGCGAACTCAGTCACTGAACGGCCTCCTTGACGTAGCCGTGCCAGCTGGGCTGCCGCCTCATCACCCCGAGCAGAACGATCAAATAACTTGACCATCTCCTGCCGAAAGTCCTCAAAAGAAGCACAAAAGGGAGCCCAGGCCTCCCACACAGACGTTCCCCAGTCACGGGCCCTGCCTGTTAGGAGGGTTAAAACATAAGCCACTTTAGTCTCCTCCTGGGCGTACCGGCGAGGCTGAAGAGCAAAGACCAGGGTGCACTGAGACAGGAAGGCTCTGTAGGAGTTGGGGTTCCCGTCATAGGGAGGTGGGTTGTTAGCATGAGGCTCAGGGTCATGACGGAGAGAGGAAAAGCCAGCGGTGTCCTCTGTTCTATTAGCTGAAGTCTCACTGCGAAGTTCATGGAGCTGGGCAGTCAGATCAGACAACTGAGCATTTAGGAACTCGACCTCCTGGGATGTGGATGTTAGCTGGGAGGCATGCTGGCCCAAGAGAATGCCCTGCTGGGTAACTGCTGAGCTGGAGGAGGTTAAACGCTGCCTGGAAGCAGGAGGGAGAGGGAAAAAACAAAAACTAAAAGATGAAAACAAAACTGGCAAGGTATCTGCACAGCCAAAAACTCGAGACAAGACAGGGTCGGAGCAAAGATTGCACAGAGCACAAAACAACGATCTGACACAAGACAGCACACACAAGGAGACTAAATAGGGAAGGAGTGATTAACATAATGCAGAGCAGGTGATGGCGTGGGCCAAGAATAATATAATTAATGGAACAACAAGAGGATGGGGACGGACACCACGATGACACAGAAGCACATGGTAAGTGTAAACACAACCAAAATAAGGGAAGAACAGACAGATCAGTATTATTTATATATTTAGGAAATAAATTAATACTTTTATTCAGCAGGGATATGTTAAATTAATAGTGATAGAAAAGATTTATATGAAATATTTCTATTGTGAATAAATTACGTTTCTTTTTAACTTTTTATTCATCAAAAAATCCTAAAAAAAAGTATCTCAAGTTCCAATAAAAATATTAAGCAGCACAGCATTGATAATAAATAAACATATTAGAATGATTTTTGAAGAATCATGTGAAACTGAAGACTAGTAATGGCTGATGAAATTTCAGCTTTGCCACCACAAGAATAAATTATTTTTTAAAGTATATTCAAATAGAAACCCCTTATTTTAAATTGTAATATTATATCAAAATATTACTGTTTTTACTGTATTTTTGTTTAAATAAATGCTGCCTTAATGAGTACAAGAGACTTTAAAAAAACATTTAAAAACTTTTTGATCCCCAACTTTTGAATGGTATAGTGTAAACGCAAATCAAATTAATATCAAGCAGCTAGTATTTTAAATATAATTTTGCTTTGGTTATATAAAAAAGTAAGATTATATCTTATATTTTGTCCCTGCGTTAAGGCGAGCTGTTTATTCATTCTAACTCCCAAGTGCAAGTGATGTTTTTATGAACCTCGTAAAATGACATGGCAGTAGGGAAGGTCGTAGCAAGGTTTGGTTTATTGTTCTTCATACAGGAGTGTGTTTCCATGTCCTGTTCCTGCAGCTGGGTAAAGCGTGTGATGGTTTCTGGGATATTTGGCGAGATAAACAGAATGAGCGCATATGGCTTCTCATTTGAGGTCTGCATGCTCTCTGCTGCATGCAAACCCTCTCTTCTATTGCATAATGGGCCCTGAATCATATTATACCTCATTAGTATTTCAAAGCCATTCTGTTTGTCCTCCCATAGCGCTACTTTGCCATGCATCACTTTGTTTAGAGTGAGCTGTAGAAAGGAAATTGATGTTTGACATAGTGACGTTTTATTGTTGAATATTTACAGTTGCTGTTGCTCAGTGTATGTGTGGTTATTATTTTTTGAGTGAAATTCTGTTTCCTGCTTTTGTCCTTTCGTGACCTAAACAAAGTTACAATATAAATAATCACAATACCTCATTATACTGTATTATACAAAGTGACAGTGATATAAACAGAACATGCCGTTTGAATTGAATGTGAGGTTTTATGACCAAACAGGTCATGTAAGGTTCTCTCTAAACACAAGGCTGTTTATGGACTGGTCCTCTGCTTATGTGGGGCCTCTTTTATCAACAGTACACTTGGCTATTACCCTTGTGTAACCTCCCTGTTCATACATTTAGTCTAGTCATATTTTAAAGGTAAAGTTCATCCATAAATGAAAATTGTGTCTTTTTCACAACTGTATGTGTTGTCATTTACTCAACTTTTTTTAATCTTAGAATGCAGGTCTTTCCCACAAAATTAAAATCAAAGAGATTCTACAGATATTGGTTTTGGGTTCTGCAGGAAAAAAATAACTGGAAACAGGATAAAAATTACATTAAGTTGAGAAAATAATAGACAGAATTTCTGTTTTTGGGTGAACTATAGGACAGTACAAATTTACAGCACTCCTGTCAGGGTGAATTTTGTGCCGAGAAGCATATTTTGCATACTTACATACCCTGGCCACGATGGTGGGATTAAAGTATTGTCATGTGATGGATAATATGACTGTTTACTACACAAGCAGTTCCACTGGCCTAGACTAGGGAGTATCAAGCCTTTGACAGAATAAATCGGAATGATTTTGGGACAACTGTGATGCCTTGAATTCAAATTATTTTCGTCTTCTCTTCTTTGCTCATATAACTATGTGGGTGTTCATAAAAGGTGTGTGACATATTTGTGCTAAGCAAAACATAAAATTATTGTATTGTATCTGCTAACAATTGAGAGCAGTCTAGTCATATTTTAAAGGTAAAGTTCATCCATAAATGAAAATTGTGTCTTTTTCACAACTGTATGTGTTGTCATTTACTCAACTTTTTTTAATCTTAGAATGCAGGTCTTTCCCACAAAATTAAAATCAAAGAGATTCTACAGATATTGGTTTTGGGTTCTGCAGGAAAAAAATAACTGGAAACAGGATAAAAATTACATTAAGTTGAGAAAATAATGACAGAATTTCTGTTTTTGGGTGAACTATAGGACAGTACAAATTTACAGCACTCCTGTCAGGGTGAATTTTGTGCCGAGAAGCATATTTTTGCATACTTACATACCCTGGCCACGATGGTGGGATTAAAGTATTGTCATGTGATGGATAATATGACTGTTTACTACACAAGCAGTTCCACTGGCCTAGACTAGGGAGTATCAAGCCTTTGACAGAATAAATCGGAATGATTTTGGGACAACTGTGATGCCTTGAATTCAAATTATTTTCTTCTTCTCTTCTTTGCTCATATAACTATGTGGGTGTTCATAAAAGGTGTGTGACATATTTGTGCTAAGCAAAACATAAAATTATTGTATTGTATCTCTGTTTTTGATTTTGATAGTAGATATGGCATAAGATTTCAATGTGCCCACATTGCATCAAAATAAAAACAACAGTGTAAAATATCTTCTGTATTCATTGTGAAGTATTCCAAATTGACTGCCAGACTCAATAGCATGGCAGCGACCAGTTAATCTACTTATTAGTGGTGTTTGTTCAAGCATTGCTCATACTAAGGGTTAGGGATTTAAACAAGCAAGTAGTAAAGTCTGGCGCTCGAGTTGTTCCACATTGTGCTACAGTATGGACATGAATGATACCTCAAATTATGACATATTGCGGAGAGGACTGCTAATACTTTTTGAAGCAATCAGCTTCATGATTTTCACTTGGTGGATAATAAAACAACATTAAAGTTCCCACAGACTTGCATTGAAGGAGCTCATTTTAAAGGGTTAGTTCACCCAAAAATGAAAATTAGGCTGTGTTTTACTCACCCCCGAGGCATCCTAGGTGTATATGACTTTCTTCTTTCAGACGAATCCAGTCAGAGTTATATTAAAAATTGTCTTTGATCTTTCAAGCTCTATCATTGCAGTCAGCAGGTGTTGCATTGCTTCAGTCCAAAAGAAGTTAAATAAAAAGCACCCATGAATAAAAAAAAGTGTTTCACACAGCTCCGGGGGGTGAACTAAGGCCTCCGGTAGCGAATCGATGCGTTTTTGTAAGTAAAATATCCATATTCAAAACGTAATAATCACTTTAATCTAGCTTGCGCCAGCAGTTGTACACAGAAGCTGGATGGGCACTATTTATTTAACTTATTTTGGACTGATGCAATGCAACACCCGCAGACTGCAATGATAGAGCTTGAAAGATCAAAGACCATTTTTAATCTAACTCCAACTGGATTCGTCTGAAAGAAGAAAGTCATGTACACCTAGGATGCCTCAGGGGTGAGTAAAACGCAGCCTAATTTAAATTTTTGGGTGAACTAACCCTTTAAGTCTCTGTTTTAGGTGTTGTGATAAATATAAAACAGAAGAAATTAAGGCAACAGTTGAGGTATCGACAAAGGCCATGGTTTATTTATTGGCGTAGCTGTTTTTTCCCTTTTCTTTAGGTTACAGAAATGAGATTGCACAGATTACAGGTAAATCACTTCTGTCTGAAATATACACTGAAATATGAAATACAACAATTTTGATCAGAATCATCAGCACCTCCTCAAACATGTATGAGATGACTGGAGACCCTAGGAGAAATCAGCTTCACAGTACAAGCTGGTACAAATGTGGTCTGACTGCTGTTTATTTATACTGAAGTACTTTTTTTTTTTTTGTAGGTGATTACACACTTTCAAAGAATATAATATATAACAAAATAGAATCGAGTTCTATTTGGTTTAGTATAGGAATGCAAACTAATGAGAGTAATGAACACCAGGGAAGTCTGAGCTGATTGTTCTTTTAGATACTGAGATATTCTGAAGTTCTACTCTGAGCACATACAGTAATGTGCTGAAAGGCCTCATAAAATACAACTTTAAGTCCTTCTTTCATATCTTAAAATTTTGCTCTGCATTTATGACTTTCTACGCAAAAGCATAATGGTCAAAGTGCAGTTCTTGCTTAATTGTCTTTGCAACAGGCCGTAACAGTGACTGCCCACGTCTTCAGTGGCCTTGGTTCCGGAAGTAATTTTCTCATTCGTTTTCTCCATGGGGACTTCAGTAAAGAGTTTAAAGCCATAAACCAAAACAAACAGCTTCATCAACCGTTGATTTGAAGCAAAAACAGTTTTGGCAATCTGAATAACAAGGCGAAGGTACAAAACTTTGAACTGTGAATTATTTTATGACTGACTGTGATAATGAGACAATATAAAACTAATAAAAATGAAATATAACACATTAGTATAAAATAAAACATTAAGTTAATTGCAAAACATTCAGATGTGCACAAACATATAAATTATTTGAGAAATTCTTTTGATTACACAATTCATAATGCACTGTGAGAGAGGGTAATCTCTGAAATTAAACCTGAAACCTTTTTTAATATGTAGGCCTAGTTGAAATCACACTGGCATGTGATAAAGCATATATATCACTTAACCACCTCAGAGCTCATAGTAGGTCTGTCTTAAAGGTTAAAGTACATTATCACTAAAAATCTATTTCTCTATGGAAAAAATGAATGTGATTTTTACTTCCAGAACCCAACTGCTGCGCTCTATTTATCTGAAGATCATTAAAGGGAATATGGCTACCTGACAACATGGCACAAGACCCAGAAGTGCCAATATCACATCAATAAAAAGCATTGGTGAGCCGCTGTTAAAACACTACCAGAAGAGTAATTGTGCTTGTATTAACAATCATTAAGGACATTGGCATGTTTGGTCCCCTGTCTGAATTTTGTCTCCTAGTGAGGGGTTTGGCAGTCTGGTAGCACTAATTTTGTTTTTATAACACCTTGGCCTTTAAGAATTGCATATTTGAGCTGTACAGAAGAAAATCTTCAATAAACAAAATTATTTAATGGCTGAATGCACAAAGTTTGGGAATCCTCTTTTGAATGTATTTTCTCATTGCATCATAAGGATGCAGGATGATTAAGATCTTCTGTAATCTTTAAATTTAAGAATCCATGTATCATGTACAAACAACATATGGCCATAGTGACCACAAGGTTGTCTGTACCAGGAATTCCAGTCGACAGAGCTGTCATGTCAAAAAAAGGTTAGCAATGAAGTAATGTACACTTATTGATCCCTAGAAGCCAACACTAGAGAAACCATGACCCCTGAGTGGACGTTCTCTAAATATGCGGTCACATTTCCCATTATTCAATGAATTTTCACAGGCAAAATCCAATCATTTCGATAGGAATCAATGTGATCAGGAATTTTGCACAAGGGCGAAAGATTTCCCCCACAGATTTTGCCATAGGTTTGAGTTAGTCGCTTGACTTTCTCAAGTGTTCACCAACAAAGATTCTTGGTTTGAAAGTCATTGCTACACTACTGCCAATGGACCTTTTTTGCCAGTGAAATTTCACTAATGTGAACAAGAACGATGGATGGATGGAAAATAGAAATAAGGTACTGTCTGATGTGCTGAGCCACATGAACATGAAAATACTAAAGGCAAAAAGATGGAGTCTATACTAAACATGGATGGGATGATTGTGGCCTTTGGACAATTGCAGACTCTAATTAAACGACTGGACTTCGAGGGTAAACAAGAGACATAAAAAGATGCAGTCTTGTGATTTAACAGCTTCATGGCCCTAAATTAAGACTTTTAATGTGCAAAAACAAAAAAAATGGTTTCATGTGAATCCTTATGGGTATAAAAAGAACAACTTCCTAAAATTACATGATCCTCCACTAGCCTGAATTTGTTCATCTGAAAGCTCTCCTTTACATAAAGGAGAGCCAGACCAATCCAATCTTATTCCATCTGGCTGAAACGTTATGGCACATCACACTCAATGTAGGGGATGTCACTGTACCGACTGTCGACCTCAGCCCATTGTTGTACTGCCCGGGCCACAATTTCCTCTGAGAGTCTCTGGGCATAGTCCAGCAGCACCGGATTGACCCGTCCTGGGTCCTCCACTGAGCCGATCTCTGAGAAAACTAGAACTGCTTTCTCTCCTTGCTTTCCTGGCTTGCCATCCACTTTCTCCGATGAGCTGGAGTTCTGAGTGGGGTCGCGGTGCTTGGATTTCATGCATCCCATGATATAAATAATGTAACATTGGTTTGAAAGCAGTGAGGGGAAGAGATGCAAAGATGGCGTGATACCAAAGTTATATTCCCTTGGTTGGGTTTCGTGATGTACGGATAAGAAGCTAGGACGAGGACGTATTTCTGTGCAAAGTGTAGTTGAGACACTCCAGATGGTCTGCCATGATGTATAGCATTCTCATGGCCACCTCACACTTGCCCTGTGTGAAGAAGAGGAATGGTTATTGTGAGTTATTGCTTGTCTTTGCGTGGCTAAATATATATTTTCATGATGACTATTTTCAGTGTCTTGGCAACCTTGTCCATGACACCATAATGACTACATCTTCACAGGAATGAGGATTTCCTTATGAGGCAGTATGAAGAAAAAATAACTGCACGTGCTTTAATTGGCTGAAGCCAGTAGTAGGCTATAAGTCAACTAGATATGGTATTTATTAGGGATGACAAGAACATGACATGCTCTGATAGTTCCATTTATATGTAGGTAGCCTACATAATGCTGTTCATTGTGGGTTTTCTATTTATATTCGTTTTTATCCCAGTTCAGATTCAGATTATAACATTTTAAAAGCTAAATATAATTTGTATTTACATGAAACAATATTCCAGATCTACTTCCTGAATTTTCTTTATTCTTTACGTGTAAATAAAATACTTTAAAAACCAACTCTTATGTATTTCTGCCCAATTTAAATCTGCTTTTAGCCTCATCAGTGTCATCGGTTCATTTGGTTCTCACAAAAGTATAGCCTACTCTTCTTCCATCAGCTCTGGGCTCACTCCGAATCGGATTCAGTGCGAATCGATGTCCTTTGGACTCGAGAACCGCTCGGACTGATTCAGTTCGATTTTCGAACGCATCGTTCACACTAATCATTCAAATGATCCGATTCAAAAGAACGATTCGGACGTCGCTATCAATATTTGTATCGTGCTGCCTCATGAAAATATATTCTCTTCGCCTGATACGCAAACCCATTGTATAGGTACATCATGCACAGCAGTCAAAGACACCCGACAGTCACTGTCTGGAAATCTGAAGTGATCAACAGTTTAATAACATCATGATAGATTATATCCTGGTTGCAATGCAATGTTATAGTCAGGAAGAACGAGATTAAAATTCCAGGTCTGTCGTTTTTCGAGTAAATTCCATCCTCGTATTTGTATCAAGAAAGCCTCAAGGTCAAGGCAAAATGTTATTCCTGATTGTATCAAATGCACGATGATCTGATTTTATAATGGAATGCTATAAGTGCAGATTCCAGCGATATAATCAGTGTGGGTACATACCTATTCGGACTGCAGACTGTGAGCGTCAATATTATGCATATAAAAATCGAAGGAATCATTTCATCCAAAGCGGAATGCGTTATTTAAATTGAAAACTGATCTAAATCCACAGTATTAACAGGCAGAAGCTTCCTCCTCCACACCAGTCTCGGTTAGGCTACTCCACAGGAGAATGAGAAAGCACGTTGATGAACTTGCTCTTGTAGGGTAAGTCGGGTCAGAATTCAGCATGTGCGTCCGGAGTCCACATATAATGATGATAACGTTTCAGTTTCATTCCAAAGACAGGACAGCGACGCGGCTCAACAGCGCATGCATTCTTGTTGTTTTTGCATTTCTCTCTGTCCATTCAAACATGGCCATCTATATGACTGAATTTGCAGCTTGCAAATTCTTCATGTTTCTATTCACGGGCACACATAGTTCATGCTATCCTTGCCTAAACATGTGTTTGTAAACTGGGTAAAATAGGTTACGGCAACACACGCAGACACAGGTTGCGCCTCAGTGTGTTTTTAAATACAATGTCGCCACCTAGTGGAAGGACTGTTTCCAATAATACTACAAACAAACATTTCTAACAGAGGGGTTCCCAAACTTTTTCATAATTGGACACCCTAGAGAGGTATAATCTATCACCCGCCAGACACATTTTATAGTGAAATATGAAACTACAAACAAACATTTCTAACAGAGGGGTTCCCAAACTTTTTCATAATTGGACACCCTAGACACCATGTGTCTCCCGCCAGACACATTTTATAGTGAAATATGAGGAAATAAACGCATTTGTTTTCTTGTCATACAGTATATGGAGTATTTTGTGTTAAAAAGGGGTCATTGATGCTTTTTTAAAGATCAGTATTTGGTGTAACAGAATATCTTGACATGCTTTAATGTTCAAAAAACACATTATTTTTCAAATACTGTACATTATTGTAGGTCCTCTATGCCCCGCCTCTCTCAAACGCTTCCTTTTCTACAAAGTCCCTCCTTCCGACAAGCGCAGTCTGCTCTGATTGGCCAGCTGACCCAGTGCATTGTGATTGGCCGAACATCGCAAGCACTCGTCGGAAATGTAACGCCCCTTACCATAATCGCGAGCTTCAGCTTTCAAAATAAATGTAAAGACAGAGCCCGAAAGGGGAACAGAGTCGCGTGACAGACACAGTGATGAAGCTGGTATGTTTTTGATGTGACTCTCTCGCTCTCGCTTTGCAACTTCAGGGATCTTATCTATGCACAATCAGCTTGTAACACTCCAAAGAGAAAGGAAAACTTGAAATCGCATCATATGACCCCTTGTTAACAAAAGTGTGATTCAATAGTTAATTTCGTGAAGGTTTTGACAGATTGGTAAATTGAGTTTTGAGTCATTATGCTTACCATAATTTTTTTTCCACAACCCACGGTGAAAACTGCTGTTAAAACAGGATTTACGAAGACTAGGAAATCGCGAAGTCGGGTTCGCTTGCGTAGTAACTATAGCAACAGCTTCCATTCTTAGACAGTCCGCTAGGCTTATTGTCATTAGCCCATTTAAGATTTTATTACAAATTTACATTTTATAAGTATACCACAATCCTATAACCAACGATTTTAGGAAGCGCAACGTTTAACTGTGCTAGGGGTGCCTTTTTAAAAACAAAATAACTGTTCACACTCTACGAGTTACGCTACATTGAAAACTATCAAACAAACACAATCATTTCAGGCTAGATCTTTATATATTGTGTTAGGCATTATCCTAAATCCATTAGAACTTAATCGATAAAGATTTCTGTTCCGCGCAGACATTCCGCTTCGATTCTTCCCTTTTTATCTTCACATTATTAAATTGAACCGAAGATATAAGTCATATTAAGTAAGGGATAATGCTGTCATCAGCTCATTATTGCAAAATGTTCCCATACTCCAAACAGAGTCTTGTGTGGCCATGAAAGTGTTTATTTTGCAGTAACGACCGGATGACTGCACATTATCCTGCTTATACGGCTACTTGCCAAATAAACAAATGGACATGAAATATTGATCTGTTGAAATTATATTATGTAAGAATGAAAATGCAGAGCAGTGCGAGGGAAATCGGTTGCCATCTACAACAGTCAGTTCTACATTTTAGCTATAATCAATTGGCCAATCAGAATTAAGTATTCCTACTAAAGGACCTATTTTCTCTCCATAATTCAACACAATTATAATTTCTAATGTATACTAGAAGTTGCATGTTATTTTGTTTATATTTTTTTTATTATATTTCCGCGTTTACTATCCTTATATCATTTTACTAATAAGTGTGCAAAAGTACAGATATTTGAATAAAAAGAGGTCAGGGATATACCTCACCTGCGTTACACAAGTTGTACCATAAGATGGCGCTACGTATCTTACCCACGGGTCAAAAAACTGAAGAAGCTGAGACTGTTCAACAAATAAGATGAATTGTGCTTATTCAATTTCTTACGTTTAAAACTTTACATACGTTGTGAAATTGAATTCCGTTGCATTGACAAAAGCTACGTGAATATTAGCCTATCCAAACACCTCTTTTTCAAAAACTACCACATACAAATAGGACATAGGGAAAACGAATGCCACAAAAGACAGGGCTTGAAATGACAGTTATTTTAGCAAGTTACTCACGATATAAATTAATAAATGAACCAACATTTCAAAGCTGCTAAAGCACCTTTTTACCTACGACGCTGCTCAAGTTGTGTAGAACATCAAGATGTACTGTTAAGATAAAAACAGAAATTCTGTTGATTATGAATTCATATGCATAAATGTCACATGTAGCCTTACATTATGGGTCAGATGCGTTTGGATAGTGAGTAGCCTAGATGCACGCACTGAAATGTTATAAGAAATATGCGTATTTTTCATATGCTTGTGCATAATTTGTATTCAAATTCGGCTAATTCCTTCACGAGCCCTCTAAGATGTGCCATGCCTCTTTAAGAACTGCGAAAGAAGTCCAGCTCTGTCCATTAGGTTTATTGTTGCCAGCTCAGCCAATCATTGAATCTTACGACACAATAGAGTGGCCAAAGTTGCAGTATAAAAAGCCTTGTCGAATTTAAGCATGACATCTACTTGTCCGGTGCGTGGTGAGGTTCATTTCCATAGCAAATCTGATCAAACATCCTTTAGCACGCTTTGGAACATGCATTTTACACAGGTTTTAATTTCTCTAAGTGTATTAATTGCATGCGGTTCAGTGGGTCATGGAGATATAACGGCGCACCAGCAGCCTTCCACAGCCACGGAGGAAAGCGAGCAGTGTTCCACATGTGAGTTCAGACAACACAGCAAGCTGATGAGACTGCATGCCATCAAGTCCCAAATTCTTAGCAAGCTCCGACTCAAACAGGCTCCAAATATTAGCCGGGACGTGGTCAAGCAGCTGTTACCCAAAGCACCGCCTTTGCAACAACTTCTGGATCAGTACGATGTTCTGGGGGATGACAGTAAGGATGGAGCTATGGAAGAGGACGATGAACATGCCACCACAGAGACCATCATGACCATGGCCGCAGAGCGTAAGGATCGTCTATTTCAAAGATTCGTTCAAGTAGATGTATCCTCTTAACAATGGACAAAAAATAGAGTAGATACTTGGAGAGACCATTTACGCAGTCTTTACGTCCAAGCCGTTTGCACTCATTGTTTGTGCTATTGTGCTAAGGCTATTGTGCATTGAATGCACAGTTAATGCAAAGATAATTCTCGATTTTTAAGGCTTTGCGTTGCTGCTTTATCAGCCTTGTTAACCGATTTTACGCACGCTGAACATGGAAGCGCAGCAAAGCGCTCCAGCGTCGCTCAGAAGAACATGTTTTCACCTTTACCACACGTGACATTTACAAACTGTAGTTGAAACTGGGTCATAAAAATGTGTATTATCTTATAGATATTATGTGTGTAGGCGATCCATTAGTTATTGCATGTATAAATGTTTCCATCCGCAATGCCGTTTGTATATAACATCATATATAGACATAAACAGTCGATCACATTTTTACATACAAATGTCTGCTTTATGTCTGTAATGTATTCTATTTTGTGGGCGTAGTCAACGTTTTTTCTTTAAAACTCCATTTTTTTATTTATATCAGTGCGCCACTTCATGACCTGCTGTAATAACAAAACTGTCACTGAAAACCAGCAGACCCCGTATGATCGCTATTTCTCTTCTTTTTTTCAGCTGACCCCATCGTTCAAGTAGATCGGAAACCGAAGTGTTGTTTTTTCTCCTTCAGTCCGAAGATCCAAGCGAACCGGATCGTAAGAGCGCAGCTCTGGGTTCATCTGAGACCGGCGGAAGAAGCGACCACCGTCTTCTTACAGATATCACGGCTGATGCCTGTTACGGACGGAGGAAGGCACATACGAATACGATCCCTGAAGATCGATGTGAACGCAGGAGTGACGTCTTGGCAGAGTATAGACGTAAAACAGGTGCTCACGGTGTGGTTAAGACAACCGGAGACCAACTGGGGCATGGAGATAAACGCGTATGACGCGAAGGGAAACGACTTGGCCGTCACCTCGGCTGAGCCTGGAGAGGATGGACTGGTGAGTTAACAAAAATGCGTTTTTCGTAAAATATAACCGCTTTTAGACAGAGCTTTGCCAACAGTAATTGTTGTGAATGACACTACTGAGAAATTATGTTGATGGTTTTATTTACAAAATACTTTGTTTTAAATAAATAATGACATCTCAAAAATGAGTGCCAGAAGCGAAAATGTCAAATGCATATTTCGTGCAAGTTAAGTGCATGTGTCTGAGCGCCCAACAACGCTACACATTACAGAATTTCGCTACATCTGTGTTGTCCCAAAAACATTCGTCGCGCGACCAGTATAGTCCGATTCGAGAACAAATGACTCTTTCGAACGGTTCTTTTTAGTGAATTAATCTGACTCATTGAATCTCCAGTTACTTTCGCCATATTTAACAAGAAACGAACTTAAAAGATGTGAACTCTCATGAAACTTAAATGAGATTCGCTTAAATTAGAAGTTGTGGTAGTCAGTGGTATAAAAATGAATTTAAAAAGTTAGTAAGTTTTTCTTCTTTGTTTTAGTATTTTTACTTAATATAAATACCATAAAATGTGTATGAAAAGTTATTAAAAAGGCAAAAATATGACATTTTTGTCTGTATGTTGGTTCTGCTGATATCAGAAATGATCTCATGATTTGCTGGTGCAGTAACTGCAATAAGAATTGAAAAATCGTTAATGGCACCAATAAGCAATGACTCATTATGTGGAATTGGAACCAGAATCATTAAATTTATTCCCTTCCCTAATCATATCTGTATTGGCTAGCTGTAGCATTCATTAATGGTTGGACAGAGCTACTTCACGGTCAGACCAGGAGTTGGCAAGCGTCGTCAGAAAGGAAAGTATCAACAGTAAACTGAAACACTGGCTCTTGGTTTCTTTCACTCCCAGCTCCCCTTCATGGAGGTGAAAATCTCGGAGGGCCCAAAGCGAATCCGGAGGGACTCTGGGCTGGACTGCGACGAGAATTCATCAGAGTCTCGATGCTGCAGGTACCCTCTCACTGTGGACTTCGAGGACTTCGGCTGGGACTGGATTATTGCTCCAAAACGCTATAAGGCGAATTACTGTTCGGGAGAATGCGACTACATGCACCTGCAGAAATATCCCCACACCCATCTGGTGAACAAGGCCAATCCGCGAGGCACCGCCGGGCCCTGCTGCACCCCCACCAAGATGTCTCCCATCAACATGCTTTACTTCAACGGCAAAGAGCAGATCATCTACGGCAAGATCCCCTCAATGGTAGTGGACCGCTGTGGCTGCTCGTGAACCAGTGCCCAGACAGGACTCGATCCGTCTCACAGACCCGGACATCTGATCACACCATCCACCATCCATTATCAGTGCTTTCCGCAAGACACTGTGCAATAGAAGGACGCTCACTCACTCTCTGGGCACCGCTTCATTTGACTATGTTTTTTGTCATTTTCCACTAAATCAGTATCTCTGCAACAGGAGTCCAATGTTACATGGATGTACTAAAGGAATGTCATATACTGGCTGGACTTGGGAATGGACACTTTTGAAATGGACGACATTCTCTGCTTTATTTCATGTTTTCACCTTGTCAAGAATACTCTCATTAGGATATGCAGACAACATTGTATTATGCAACCACTCCAAAATACAATCATTTAGATGTATTTAGCTGTAACAGCTGAGCTTGTTTAAGAAGAGTATCCAAGAGAAACAGAGAGGGACTCTTGAACATTGAACAGAGCTTGAATACAGTTATCCGACGCAAACTTCCACATACACTGCAATAAACACACCAATCGAATTGTTAATCATAGCTTTTGTCCACTACTCATCTGTCAAACAGCCCTACACACTTGAAGTATTATTGGGATCGGCATTAGGGGACAGAAGGACTTGAAGCAAAGGCACTGTGAATGCGGTCTACACATTGAAATGTTTTCGAGACAGAGACGTCGGAACTGTAAGAATGAATGTTAATATCACGCTAACACTCTGTCTTCAAACCACACAGTTTGCACTATGGCAGACCAATAGAAAGAATTGGTTGCTAAAAATGTTGTAAAAACTGATTTTGATATGTTTGCTAATTGTATTGTATACTTGCCATTGTTTCCATTAACAGTTGCCTTTTTTAACCACGGTTAGTACATGTATATGAACACGAAATAGCAAAAAAGTGTACAATATAAATCTATGTATCTGTTCAAACAAATAAAGGTGCTTGCTTTATATGTTCAACTCTGTTATTTCAAATCGCTTAAGAAAAAGGGTTCAAATGGAATATTTGAAACAAATCAAAAAAATCAAATCAAAAAAAGTTTTGAATATTTGGAAACATGCAGTTCTGTACTTCATTCAAGTAATGAAAACCATTTGATAAAATGGATTTAGGGTCAAACTGAGCCATATTGGATGTGGTCCGTGAGTTTAAAAGGGAAGTTGTTCCACGTCATGTCTTTTTCTAAGCAAAGGTGAATGCGGGGTATTGTCCAAACTGTGTTAAGAGGTTCCTTTTGGGTTGAATTTACTATCATTTGACCTTTTCATTTGTTTTTCCCGTAATGGCACCGAGCTGCGGTGTTACATATGCCCAAATTAACAAATCTCCCTTCTGAATAGTTCAGAGCGAGCATGCAGCAGAGTTTTCTAAAAGGACTTGTGCAGAAATGTTTTGACAGCATGGCTAATTAGACCAAGGCTTATTGGAGCCCTCACTTCCGTCCAGAAGAGGGCGAACTCAGCACTGCCGAGATCTGCTTCCTTTCCTGCTGTGAGTTGGATAGATGCCATGGAAACCAGGTGGGAACTGCTCTGAAATGAACAGAGGGTTGTGGGAGATTAAAAGTCCCTGAGCAATAACATTTCTTTCCCCGTTTGGGTTGAGATAATGTGCCATGGATTCGGTATCGTTTGCCACATACAATTACACGTGGGTTCTGAAAAGCCCAAACACCTCACATGAACACTCCTGAAACTATCGATAAGCGTTTTAACATCTGAATGCGCACCGATAATCAGGTGCATCCCTTCGTAATTCATCCCGTTCTACATTCAGGAGCGTTCGTGCTATGAATCACGCTCAGCAGAAGCATGATTGATTTGTTTTCTTGTGCATCTGACTTGCAGCACCGTTCTTTGTGCCAGGTAATGGCAAGTGTATGATAAACAGGAACAGTAATGGTTTCCCCTAGTTGTTATATCTGTCACACGGGAAACGTTTTCCTTGTCTCTGTGGCTTGCCGGTTGCCAGCACATTCCCAGGTTGACAGGAGAGGAAGTGACTGTGAGAAAATGGGAAGGCAGCGTGGCTCCTCGAGGGACAGGAGACTCTGGGGGGAAACACATAGCTCATCTCAGTCACCAGGATTCCCCATATCCGCATGAGCTGCAGGGGAGCCGGGTAGAGCTGCATGTGCTCAGACAGGAGGGATGTGCTCAGCACCGTGTACAAGGGGGAAGAGGGACAGCTGCCAGGTGTGGTCAAACATCTGCATCTTCACACTAACGTGCACAGTCTCTGGAACAGCTGGGGAAACGCTTGCTTTTGAGTGATGAGTTGAAGGTACATGCTGCCATGAGGCATCAGGTCGAATATTGATGGCCAGGTTGCAGACAGGTGACAGGTGACGCATGTTGTGCTGTTGTCATCTCACCTGGTCTGTTGCTGCAGTAAACATGAGCTTTTCTATTACCCGTCTGCCAATATTTCACCTTAAGATGACAGATTCAGGTTTTGAACAAGAGAAAGTATTCTGAATTATTTAGAGATTATTCACTCTAAATATTCTAAAGTGCATTTGATTATAAATATGGACAAATAAAAAAAAATTGTTTTATATATAATTGAAGTTCTTTATCCTCGCCCAGTATACATGCCCTGCTGATATTATGTGGCTTAACCACAAAAAAAGAATAAAAAAAAAAGAATCTAAAAATTATTATTAAAGTTTGGGGGGAGTAAATGTTTTATTAAATTTTTTCAAAGAAATTAATGCTTTTATTTATCAAGGGTACATTAAATTAATCAAAATTAACAGGAAAGACATTTATAATTTTGCAAAAGATTTTTATTTAAAATAAATGCTGTTCTTTTGGAAAAATGATTTCTGAAGGATCATGTGACACTGACGACTGGAGTAATCTCAGCTGAAATAAATTACATTTTTACAATTACGTTTAATTTTTGACTACGTTTGATCAAATAAATGCAGCCTTGTTGAGCACAAGACAAAAACACAACTTTTGAAAGGTACTGTAATGTGGCTGGAAAATCAAAGCATACAGTGATTTGTTTATCATTTAAAGAAGCATTAAAACTGATGCTTCTTGAAATTTTGACGAACCTTCATCTAAACCTACTTTACTATGGTATCATATTTAAACCATCTGAATTTGCATTATCAGTCTTCAATAGACTACATCACAGAAAACCAAATGTTTAGGTTTGAATAAAAAACAAGCAAATAATCATTAAATATAATACTCAGTGACAATTAATTTCCATACACTGGCCCAAATCTCTCTGACATCTCTCAGAGCCAAGCTTATTGTTGAGCTCTGCACTGATCTCTTCTAATTCAGTCAACAATCCACTTAACAGGCACAACCCAAAGTACTTTTAATTTAATGATTAATCTAACATTTCGAAATGCAATAATCACCTCAGTTTCCAAGGGACGTGCGATTCAGTTGCACTGAACTTGTGCTCTCATCTGAAGAAAGCAATGAAAAGCAATAAAAGACATGAGGCTCTGGCAGATGGGCGCAGATGTGCAGCCACTGACGGCTGGTTGTCAGCGCCCCTGATGGATTTATCCAGTGCATCCACACTGGGCCCTGCCTTCAACACCACTTGTTTTTTCACTTAACTGAGAAATCGACATCCGTCTCTCCCGAAACTCTATTGACCCTTGTGGAATCAACATTTGATTAATTACATCGTAAAGCTTCCGGACGTCGAGGACGGGAATGTGTCCTGTTTTAGCAATGTGTAACTCAAGATCACATTTGGGCTGGAATGAGTCATTCAGCAAGTTTTGTCCATAAGTCTAAGTTCATTTACAAGGCACCCTAATGACTGAAGTGGAAAAGGTCTGTGGCAGTAAACCATATGCCCCCAGGAGACCAATGACTGACAGTGATGGAGGATAGATGCTCCTCTGAGGAGACTGCGAGATGTCTGGATCATTTGGAAAAATGGAAACATGTCCCCTCCTGTGTCATCACAACGCCTGTCAGACAGCTGGATATGCAGGAATCTGAGGTGTCTTGTCATATGGAGAAGCAGTTTTGCTTTGTTTTGCAATCAAGGCAATAAGGTTTGTATCAAGAGTTGTTCAAATAAAATATTGCCCGTTGGAAAATTGTCTGTAATTTCTTATACAGAAATCAACTATTTAAAATCTATCTATCTATCTATCTATCTATCTATTAATATTCTAAATATTTCTATCTATCTATCTATCTATCTATCTATCTATCTATCTATCTATCTATCTATCTATCTATCTATCTATCTATCTATCTATCTATCTATCTATCTATCTATCTCATCTGATTTCTATCTATTAGTGTCATTATACATGTCAATCAAATATTGTTCATATAAAAAGGGATCTATCTATCTGTTTCATCTGATTTCTATCAATCACTGTCATTCAATATGCACAGGTAACCCTAACAATCATCCAGAACACCTTAAAAAAACTGACCAGCAGCATGCTAGCAATCACTTAGTAAGCATGAGCCTACCTTGTTCTTGTGGACTCTTCACAACCTTTTTGACAGTTAGATCTGTAAGACACAAAACAGACTATGATTTGCAAAACTGAAACTGTTGATAACACCAACTATACAGTTCAGATAGTGAATAAGCAAATGTAACCCCCATTCTTGCACATAGAGTACATCTAATGCTTAAATCTAAGTCTCTCTAAGGACAACATGAAAACCAGTCGGTCATTATAAAGTGGATGCTGCCAAGTACCACAAGCCTCATAGCGAGAGCATTAAAGTGGACAGTATGCAATCCACCAACGTAAGGCAGCAGCAAGACTGCACATTTAAAAGAGTGCATCACCTATTGAGATCACCATATGGTGACACACTTGGTAGTAGTTAAGAATACAGTAAAATGGGTCATTATAACTCCATATAGAGCTACGTTTAATATTAAAAAGGCTAAACAAATGGGGATTTCAGCTCTCAAGCAGAATGATAATATCTGCCCAGGCCTCATGGACATCTGTCTTCTGAGCCACAATGTTTCTTAACCTTCAACCCCTGTTGCAGAGGCACTGGAATGGCACTTGGCACGCTCTCTGACCACAATGTGCAGTCCATCTCATGCCAGACCCTCCTACAGTACTCTCCTTTTACCAGTGCCAGCTGCTCGCTCTTTAATTAATGAATGCCATTTGATGGCTAATTGTATATATTATGAATTTACAGCACGTTTTGCTGATTTGCACTTTGAATGTATCAGAAACATTTGGTTGAAAGGATAAAAATGGCATCTAAATGAACAGTTAAAAGCTGTGAAAAAATGATGACTGAATTCAACACATTAATACAGTGGGATTAATTATGTATTTTTAAAAATAATACAAAAAGGGGATATTCCTACCATAATCAGAGCAGCTTCAGCTGCAACTACAGGCAAACTGTCTACGTTAGTGTGTGAATTATTTTAGTCTTGTAGCGCACCTACCTCAACAGTCAGCTTTCTTGAAGACTTTGTAAGTGAAAAAAAAAACATTTCTTGTGATGTACAAAATTATAAAAACATGGTAAAAATGACAGTACTTTGAGTTTGTCGATGTAACAACTCAAAGTAGACCTAGTGCGCAAATGCTCTTATGGTTTACACCAGGGGTGCCCAAACTCGGTCCTGGAGGGCCGGTGTCCTGCAGAGTTTAGCTCCAGCTTGCCTCTCTTGAAGAAATCATATGTATACGCATGTATAGCCATAGATAGATAGATAGATAAATATTCAATTGCATATTGCATATAGATATTCAAATGTTTATTTGCTTAATATGCATAAAATGTAGTTGGATAATTCAATATTTTAATGAGTAACTGCACTCAGATTTACATCTTGTTCTTTCAATTTATGATTTCTACTGAGAAATAAGTATGTATTTAAGTATTCTTTTTATGGCTAATGCCCACTTAATTTAGCTAATTTGACGTTATATTACAGTGCTACAGTCTCCAAGACATTTGCTTTACCAGAAACATTTAGCCTTTTTTCCAGCCTCCAAATTTTGCTGGCTTGCATTTCCATGTTAAGTTAATGACCTAATGATAAAGCTGGGCCGGTGCAGATTTCACTGCACCCAGGAGCCTCAAAATCCAATAAAATGTTATTCCTTCCCCAATATTTGACAAAAAGCATAATTGCCTGCATGTACACTTATAAAAAGACTAGACTAAAATAATAACGTAAAATAAAATAAAATGTTTTGTATATACCAGTTGGCATACTACACATTTATACTGGCTCTAATGAGCTCACATGTGCTGAACCTGAGCACAGGGCCCACGTGGCAGTGAATCTGATCATGCAATGGCACTGCAACTCGATAGCACGTCTTATGATAATATTGTATTTAACATAGGGAAAGGTCAAACCACAGCACACGTTTTAGTTTTCACGGCCCTGTGCTGCGACTTCAGCACTCACTCTCGCATAGCCGCAGGGTGCAAATTCTAAAAGCAGGGGAGAGGTGAGGCAGCACTCAGGGGCCTCATTTCTCACTGACCCTTGTTTGAGGCTTCCATTAAAGCTGGGAATATATGTGCCTGCTCTCTCGAAACAGCCAGGACAGCAGATTTGAATATGAATATCAGTCTAGTCTGGATTAACCGACGATCATCTCAAGAGCGTGTGAACGCTCAGTTAAAAAGGTCACGCTTGATTCATTTTACCAGCTGTCATCGGTATTAGGCCAAAATCAGTTTCCTTCAGAATACTGCAGATGCAATAGTTTTGCACATTGCACTGTGGTGTGAAAAACTGAGCCCACCGGACCACATGGGTTATTTTGATGGTGTCCATTGCCCAATGCTCCCTGCTTGCGCCCCTCTCTGGCTTTGCGTACAGTAACTTTGCACGTTAATCAGGTACAAATTGAAACGACACATGCTACGTGCATCTACTCCGAGCTATTTTTAGTTTAGTGATGAGGATTGAGAAAGGCCAGAGAAAGGAACCCAGCACCACACCCACCTGTTTTAATTTAGCAAACGGAAACATGGCGTAGTGCATGACTGAGCAAAATTTGCTGGGACAATGTGTAGGCCACAAGAAATAACGTCATGCCCATAATCTTGAGCTGACTCAGTATGTATTTTCAAAGGGGCCTATAATACCTGGAAAATAACCATGATTAAAAAAAATGCTATAAATTTGCAGAAAATCTTCAATATACCATATAATTCCTACTGTCTCATATTTGATACACAATATTCTAAGAACTCTAAATTGTTAATTTTTTTATAATTGCAAAAATTAAAGGTCATGTACACAATTCTTTTTCCTGTGAAATCTTTACTGATTTTTATAAAGTAAACATAAGAATAACTTTTCATTTTCGTTAGTAATATTTCAATATGAACACTTACTCACTTACCGGACTGAAGCAACTTAGACTTACTTTTACATTCACTTTTTTGTAAAAAAAATAATGTTAAAATATGATTCATCAGGCTTTTGATGATTTTATTGTTCATTTTATTGTTTTGCATTATATGTTTTGCCCCTCACAATAAATGTTACAACACTCATAAATCTAAGCATTTAAATATTATCTTGGTAAAAAATATTTTTGGGAGATATAGAGTGTCAACCGATATTTATATGCTTTTTATGTAAGTAGTCTGTTATAAAGATTACAACTGCACCAAATTTCCCAAACTGCACCTCAGTTTGGGACTCTGAAATTTATATTTTTCCCTCATCATGTATGAGCTCTATGTTCTCACTATATCATAGTATATGAGCCATAAAAGCCTGAAAAACAAACTTTTTTTTTTTGATTTGTAAGAAATATTTTTTCTAAAGGTTTAATAAACCATTAAAAATATATATCTGACTATTCTTTTAGTTGTCAGGCTTGACAGGGTTAAATATTTTATATAGGCCTAAAATTCTGAAACGGTTTCTATTTCTGGGTTTGAATGAAAAAATAAAATCCCAGATGTTTTGGGTCCAGTTTAACCTTAAGACACCAGAGACCTGTTTCAAAAGGCTTTTAAGAGCTTAAATGACAATAAAAGACTAACATGTTTTCACAGCAGTGATATTTAACACAGAGCACATGTTTCTCGAGTCCCCGAGTTAAGCAGTGCAAGGTAATTGCTTTACAGCAGCTGATTGGCAAAATTATGGCCGCATGAGGACATGCATCAGAGTAATTTAGCTCTGCATTAGAGGCTAAACTCAATAGCTCCGTTAATTACGTCTAACATTTGCTTGCTCCTAAAACCAACCACTTAGCGCCACCATTAATGCTGGATGAGAATCACTCAAAAACCAATACAGTAAATATGACACTGTGGACACCAAAGGGACTGCAAGCATCAGGTGGGATATTCTGAATGGTTATGATGGCTTTGTGATGAGTCAGTGAGATGGATTCGAGAACCAGATCAATCTGATTAGTGAGTGAATCATTCAAACTGAATCAAATGGATCAACCAATTAATTAAAAAAAGATTTGAGTCAAAAAAATAAAATATTCATCAGACATTTCATGTTTTCGATTTTTCAGTGAATAATTACTTAATGTTTTAGCCTGTTCCTCACAGTACTTTACAGTGTTTTTAAAATAATTTTTTAAGCATGAAAGCCCAAGTTCATCTAAATTTTCTTTAGATGTTTTTCTTTATTTTTTACTAGAAAGACTGCCATTCGTTTTATTATTATTAAGATTATTTTATGTTTTTGAAAGAAGTTTCTTGTGTTCTCCAAGGCTGCATGTAAATTTCTAATGTTCACTATGGCTGCATCATACACAAAAATATTATGAAATATTATAATTTAAAATAACTGTTTTCTCTTTTATTATTTTAAAATGTAAAACGTCATGCCCATAATCTTGAGCTGACTCAGTATGTATTTTCAAAGGGGCCTATAATACCTGGAAAATAACCATGATTAAAAAAAATGCTATAAATTTGCAGAAAATCTTCAATATACCATATAATTCCTACTGTCTCATATTTGATACACAATATTCTAAGAACTCTAAATTGTTAATTTTTTTATAATTGCAAAAATTAAAGGTCATGTACACAATTCTTTTTCCTGTGAAATCTTTACTGATTTTTATAAAGTAAACATAAGAATAACTTTTCATTTTCGTTAGTAATATTTCAATATGAACACTTACTCACTTACCGGACTGAAGCAACTTAGACTTACTTTTACATTCACTTTTTTGTAAAAAAAATAATGTTAAAATATGATTCATCAGGCTTTTGATGATTTTATTGTTCATTTTATTGTTTTGCATTATATGTTTTGCCCCTCACAATAAATGTTACAACACTCATAAATCTAAGCATTTAAATATTATCTTGGTAAAAAATATTTTTGGGAGATATAGAGTGTCAACCGATATTTATATGCTTTTTATGTAAGTAGTCTGTTATAAAGATTACAACTGCACCAAATTTCCCAAACTGCACCTCAGTTTGGGACTCTGAAATTTATATTTTTCCCTCATCATGTATGAGCTCTATGTTCTCACTATATCATAGTATATGAGCCATAAAAGCCTGAAAAACAAACTTTTTTTTTTTGATTTGTAAGAAATATTTTTTCTAAAGGTTTAATAAACCATTAAAAATATATATCTGACTATTCTTTTAGTTGTCAGGCTTGACAGGGTTAAATATTTTATATAGGCCTAAAATTCTGAAACGGTTTCTATTTCTGGGTTTGAATGAAAAAATAAAATCCCAGATGTTTTGGGTCCAGTTTAACCTTAAGACACCAGAGACCTGTTTCAAAAGGCTTTTAAGAGCTTAAATGACAATAAAAGACTAACATGTTTTCACAGCAGTGATATTTAACACAGAGCACATGTTTCTCGAGTCCCCGAGTTAAGCAGTGCAAGGTAATTGCTTTACAGCAGCTGATTGGCAAAATTATGGCCGCATGAGGACATGCATCAGAGTAATTTAGCTCTGCATTAGAGGCTAAACTCAATAGCTCCGTTAATTACGTCTAACATTTGCTTGCTCCTAAAACCAACCACTTAGCGCCACCATTAATGCTGGATGAGAATCACTCAAAAACCAATACAGTAAATATGACACTGTGGACACCAAAGGGACTGCAAGCATCAGGTGGGATATTCTGAATGGTTATGATGGCTTTGTGATGAGTCAGTGAGATGGATTCGAGAACCAGATCAATCTGATTAGTGAGTGAATCATTCAGACTGAATCAAATGGATCAACCAATTAATTAAAAAAAGATTTGAGTCAAAAAAATAAAATATTCATCAAACATTTCATGTTTTCGATTTTTCAGTGACTAATTACTTAATGTTTTAGCCTGTTCCTCACAGTACTTTACAGTGCTTTTTTAAAATAATTTTTTAAGCATGAAAGCCCAAGTTCATCTCCTAAATTTTCTTTAGATGTTTTTCTTTATTTTTTACTAGAAAGATTGCCATTCGTTTTATTATTATTAAGATTATTTTGTTTTTGAAAGAAGTTTCTTGTGTTCTCCAAGGCTGCATGTAAATTTCTAATGTTCACTATGGCTGCATCATACACAAAAATATTATGAAATATTATAACAATTTAAAATAACTGTTTTCTCTTTTATTATTTTAAAATGTAATTTATTCCTGTGATGGCAAAGCTGAATTTTCAGCATCATTACTCCAGTCCTCAGTGTCACATGATCCTTAAGAAAACATTATAATTTGCTGATTTGGTGCTCAAGAATCATTACATATTATTATCAATGTTGAAAACAGCTGTGCTGCTTAATATGTTTGTGGAAACCATGATACAATAAAAAGTTGAAATGAACATTTATTTGAAATAGGAATCTTTTGTAATATTGTCTTTACTGTCACTTTTGATCAATGCCCTGCTGAATAAAGGTATTCATTTCTTTAAAAAAAAAAAAAAAGAAGACCCAAAATTGTGGACTCGAGTCCTCTATAGAGGATGAAAATGAAACACCGGGTACCCAAGGGTTAAAATGCAGTTCGTGGAACTGATCAAACACTGAAAAACCACAAACCATATGGCTACAGGGGAGCAACTGTTAAAACTTCACAGCATCTGAGCCTTATTTTCAGCTGGTAATTGGAGGTCCCTGACTGTGACTGCACACTTTTCAGCAAACCCCAGAGTCCATCCCTTTTGGCTTTATGGGCCCCTAGCGCCGACTTTCATGATCAGTATTTAAGGTGCTGATTTTTGGGGGAGTGAATTTACAACCACACTGCATTCAATTTTGTGGTTCACTGGCATCTGCTCTGGGGTCAGTAGTTCTGGCTTGTTTTCTTTTCTAATTAGAAGTCAACAAGGCAAACTTTTAAAGTCGAGTGCTTGCCCTTTCCTTCATTACCAGTAATGGCAAAACAATTTTCCCACAATAAATTAAGACAGAAAAGCAAAACATCACTGAAAATTGGTTTCAAAATGTGTCAATTGATATTCAAAACTTTTTTGCCCTCATAAAATCGTTCATAAAAATTAACATCATTCATGACCCAGCGCTGACAGATCTGGACTGAAGCAGCAATTTTAATGCATTATAATTAGCTTTTATTTGCATATGGTGTTATGAAAGATAAAATGGCGATGCGTGTGCATAGATCTTGCACGACATTCTGGGTTGAAACCACCTACGTAATACATATGCATCTTGATTAAACACTCAGAATCAGAATCACGTATTTATATCTCAACTCATGAATGAAAATCGTAATTCAACAAGGCAAACATTTATTATTCCAAATGACAACTTTCATACTAGTATATGGTACAATAAATGTTAGTGTGACAATTTGTTCTTATACAAAGTCCTTGAAATCCTTAGCAAGAATTAGACATGATTTGCAAAGCATCCTGCTCAGTTTCAGGAACCGATCTTGCACGACATTCTGGGTTGAAACCACCTACGTAATACATATGCATCTTGATTAAACACTCAGAATCAGAATCACGTATTTATATCTCAACTCATGAATGAAAATCGTAATTCAACAAGGCAAACATTTATTATTCCAAATGACAACTTTCATACTAGTATATGGTACAATAAATGTTAGTGTGACAATTTGTTCTTAGCAAGAATTAGACATGATTTGCAAAGCATCCTGCTCAGTTTCAGGAACAGTAACCAGATCGTGAAAAAATGGTCGTCTGTGAATGCAGGCCTGACTCTCCTCTTCAAGTTCCTGTTTCATTCGGCAAAGCGTGTTTGTAACATCAGCTCTGGTGAGGTTCAGCGTTAACTGTCTAGCTAGTCTCACAGCTTCACTCTGAAAGAAAAAGTGGGGGAAAGAGAGTTTTTAAAGCAAAAAGGCAGCTAAAAAGTACTAACTCGTGTCTAATATAAAAATTTGCACATAATGAATGGGTGCCGTCAGAATGAGTGTACAGATAGTTGATAAAAACATCACAATAATCCATGACCTCAGTTCATCAATTAACATCTTGTGGAGTAAAAATACAAGCCTTTGTTTTAGCGTTTTAACTTGCTTCCAATCATAATACAAGTCTATATTCCATAATAACGCTTTCACTGGTGAAAAAGTCTATCACCTGTTGGCCTCTCACATCAAAATCCATGTTTGTTTAGAACTGTTTCAAATTGTTTTTGCTTATTAAAGGTTCTTGATCTGGGCATTTTTCTCTCCCAAACTTTTTTTACTGTAGAAAGGAATATTATGGATAGAGGACTTATATTTTAGCCAGAAGCAAAAGTGAAGTTAAAAATGTCTTAGTGATGAATTTGTTTCTTACAGACATGCAGCTTTTCACTTCACAAGATGTTCATTGATTGACTGGAGTCGTGTGGATTACTTGTGATGCTTTTATCAGCTGTTTGGACTCTCAGTCTGATGGCACCCATTCACTGCAGAGGATCCATTGGTGAGCCAGTAATTTAATGCTAAATTTCTCCAAATCTGTTTCGATGAAGAAACAAAATCATCTCGGATGGCCTGAGGGTGAGTACATTTTCAGCAAATTGTCATTTTTGGGTAAACTCTTTTTCTTTGATACTCTCCAAATGTGCTCATACTGTATTTTGATACTGTGATGGCAAATTAAAGGGTTAGTTCACCCAAAAATGAAACTTAGCCTGTGTTTTACTCAACCTCAAGCCATCCTAGGGGTATATGACGTTCTTCTTTCAGACTCTGGGTGGTCGTTGAGGTGTTTCTATGTGATTGCTACAATGTTGGCAGGGTGATCTGGACAGTTGCTAGGGTGTTTATAGGGTGTTCTGGATGGTTGCTAGGGAACTCTAGGTGGTAGTTAGGGTGTTGCTATATGGTTGCTTTGATGTTGCTAGGATGTTCTGAATGGTTTCGAGGTGGTGCTAAGGAGCTCTGGGTGGTCGTTGAGGTGTTTCTATGTGATTGCTACAATGTTGGCAGGGTGATCTGGACAGTTGCTAGGGTGTTTATAGGGTGTTCTGGATGGTTGCTAGGGAACTCTAGGTGGTAGTTAGGGTGTTGCTATATGGTTGCTTTGATGTTGCTAGGATGTTTTGAATGGTTGTGGTACTAAGGAGCTCTGGGTGGTCGTTGGGGTGTTTCTATGTGATTGCTACAATGTTGCTAGGGTGAGCTAGATAGTTGCTAGGGTATTTATAGGGTGTTCTGGATGGTTGCTAGGAAATGCGGTGTGGTTGTTAGAGTGTTGCTATATGGTTGCTTTGATGTTGCTAGGATGTTTTAAATGGTTCCGAGGTGGTACTAAGGAGCTCTGGGCGGTTGTTAGGGTGTTTCTGTGTGATTGTTACAATTTTGCTAGGGTAATCTGGACGGTTGCTAAGTTACTCTGGGTGGTTGTTAGGGTGTTTCTATGTAGTTGCTTTGATGTTGCTAGGATGTTCTGTATGTTTCCAAGGTGGTGCCATGGTGCTCTTTTTGTAAGATATTCTGGATGATTGCTTGGTGGTGCTAGAGTGCCCGGGGTGGATGCTATGTTGTTGCTGTTGTATTCTGGGTATTTGCTTACGTCCAAGTTATTTTTTATTTTTTTATTTTAGGTGTCATTCATGTCCACATATGCTTTTACATTGTACTTATATTTAAAAAAAATGCCTGAATGTAATTAATTTCTGTAACTACATTTATAATTACACTGCTGACCCATCCCTTACACCTACCCATACCACCAAACCTGTCCCTAACCTTACCGTATCCCACCTCAGCAGCAGCAAAAGTGTTTTTTCAATACAATATAAACACAATAAGTACATTGTACATATTTTTTTATGTAAGTACGTAGTAGTTAAAGGGTTAGTTCACCCAAAAATGAAACTTAGCCTGTGTTTTACTCAACCTCAAGCCATCCTAGGGGTATATGACTTTCTTCTTTCAGACTAATCCAATCGGAGTTATATTAAAAATTGTCCTGGCTCTTCTAAGCTCTATCATTGCAGTGGGCGGGTGTTTCTGTTTAACAGTCTAAAACACGTTAAATAAAGCGTGCACATCCATAATAAAACATGCCTCACACGGCTCCGGGGGGTGAATGAAGGCCTCCTGTAGTGATTTTGTAAGAAAAATATCCATATTTCAAACGTGATAAACATTTTCTCTCACTTCTGCAGACTGTTGTATGCGGAAGCGTTCTAGCGGATGATGTAGGACGTATACGTTGCGCGTGCGCTTCTGAGATATGCTAGTCTCACGAGTTTGTTTTAAGAAGTTTCCTCTTGGCTAATATCGAAATCCTCTGATATTTTTCTTTACAAATACTCATTTTGTGCTTCTAATTCATGACCGGTGTTTTGTTTTGTTCTCTCTCCGCATTCGTCACTAATCACGCAACGCTGACGTCCTACGTCATCCGCCGGAACTGCTTCTGCGTATGACAGAAAGCGGAAGTGATAGAAAAGTGTTTATTACATTTGAAATATGGATATTTTTCTGACAAAAATGCATGGATTCGCTATAGGAGGCCTTCATTCACCCGCCAGGGCCGTCTGCGGCACGTTTTATTATGGATGTGCGTGCTGTATTTAACGTGTTTTGGACTGTTAAACAGAAACACCAGCCCACTACAATGATAGAGCTTAGAAGAGCCAGGACGATTTTTAATATAACTCCGATTGGACAGTTACACCTAGGATGGCTTGAGGGCGAGCAAAACACAGGCTAATTTTCATTTTTGGGTGAACTAACCCTTTAAAAATGGATCATTAAAAAGTATGCCCCAAGGAGCATCTCTCACCTCTAGGTAGTTTGAGACTTTGAGAGGTCTACATTGCTCCACGGTTTTTGCATCCCGGACCTTTATAGCCTGCAGAATCTCCCTCAGGTCTCCTATCCCGAAGAAAGGCATGCAGTCGGCCATGCCCGTCACTTCAACATGCCTCTCAGAAGACGAAGAACCTGGCCAAGATAAGCAACAAGCAAGGATTAATAAACTCCAAGTACAACATTCTCCAGGAAAAAATAATAAATAAATATTGTGATTTACACGCTGGTTGGAAACCAAGTCAGGCGGGCATCGCACCAAATTATGCTATTACCATGTCTTTGTGGACTGGAAAGAAAAACCATGGTGGAGGAGGTTTTCAACAGATGATTTAAAGATGATTGCTTTTCCCTAGATGCATCTCAATGAAGAGGTGAAATGTATGGAAAGGTCATCAAGGTTTAAAAATGTTTAGCGCAGAAAATGTTTAGCGCAGACAAAACATTTTCTCCTTCCCCACGCGCTTTAAAACGAGATGCAGCCATTCCGAATCTGACTTGCCATGCTTACAAAATTATATTATTGTCAAAACGATACATATTGACTAAACACTCCAAAAGAGAGTCTCTCATTGCAAGTACTAAATTTGTATTATTTATTTCACCAGGGCATTGCTAAGTGGTTGCTAGGGTGTTTTGAGGGGTTGTTAGCTGGTTTCTTACTATAGGCCAAGTCAAATGAACATACCTTCACGTCAGTGTTATTGTAGTATTAATTATATACTATTATAGTATACTATGTAGTATACTATTACAGTATTGTAGTATTTTTCACATAATTCTGTTTACAGGCCAAATTCAGCAGTCTCTACACTAAAATGAAGTTGTTGTTTTTTTCTTCAAATAGTAGAATGATAGATACAGCAGAAAGGAATAGAAGTAGAATGATAGAAATATTTAGGAATTTTATACCTTATTCATTTATTGTGGTTTTAGTAATTTTATTAACTACAGTTTTTGGGCAAAGGCCATGGTTAATTTTTCACCATAAATTGCTTTTGAATTTACCGTTTTGTAAACAGTAGTAGTTAGCTAGTTAATTAGTTAGTTAAATAAATAAATAGACATTTAGCAAGCTTACATTTTATTATTATTATAGCTGGTATTGTTTAATATTTGAATATTTTTAATTTTTAAGTTTCAGTAATTTTGTGCTTTTGTCTTTTATATATTTTATATTTTTAATATTTCTATTTATGGTAGCCTTATTGTTTTCAGCTTAGTTTTAGTAATTTTAGTACTTCAACTTATTTTAGTTAGTTGCCAATGCAGCATCTGTCATTTTTAAGTTTTATCCATTCTTTGCATTGTATTTTTAGTTTATTTTCATTTTTTAAGCTTCATTTCAATTGACAAAAACAATTGTAATAGTTTAGTTTTAGTTCATAACAACACTGCAAGTCTTTATGATTTTTTCCCAGCCATTTTATTATCTGCCAGGTCCAAATTTGATAATTTGCAAATATAATAGGACACTTCTTCTCAACAAGCTGAACAATTTGAGGTATCATTCATATTTGTAGGACAAACGGTGCGGGGCAAGTTTTGTGCCAAAGTTTAATACTTTGGGGTTTCGAAAGGGCTAGAAATCTGGTGCATGTTTTTGCCAAATCCCTGGAAGTTGGCTCAGAAACTATTCCCTTTTGTAAAGGGCAATCTTTCTCCACAGCACCACACTTTAGTGCAAATCCACCATGCTGGCAAAAGCTCAGGCAGCGAGCCAGCTTCAGCCATGATGACCCTTACCAGTGCCAACACCACACTTTACAGGAACAGGGCTGAGGGGGAAGACTTAAGTGCATTCCATAACAACAGGCAAAATAAGGTCAAATGAGGACTAAGATGGAAGCATTCTTAGAGAGAGGACAACATTATAAAATAAGCTGATTCTAAACCTGGAAAAGTGTTTGCACAATATATAACTATTAACACATCAGTTATCTGCTATTTTTTTCCCCAGAGTTGGATATTAAATATTGGATTGCTTCTATGATTGACTTTTCATATCAAATTAAAGGGACAGATTAATGGAAAAGTAACCTTTTAGAGAAAATTTATTGAAAAGCACTTTTTCTTTAAGCGCGCATGACACCATAACAATAGAGCATGTGCATTTATGCATATAAATGAGTATATGCATATGTATGATATAACATACATATGCACTACCGTTAATTTAAAACGAACACTTTTATTCAGCAAGGATGCAATAAAATGATCGAGTGACAGTATTGGTTGTTTGAATGACATCACATTTCCAAAAATGTAATTGAAAGAGTAATATTATGTTTATTACTTTGTAAGTTTTATTTATACTACTATTCAAAAGTTTAGGTTCAGTGAGATTTTTTTTTTTTTTTTTAAGAAATTAAGTTTTACTCAGCAAGGACATGTTAAATCAATCAAAAGTGAGAGTAAAGACATTTATAATGTTACAATAGATTTCCATTTCAAATCAATTCTGTTCTTTTGTACTTTCTATTCTTCAAAGAATCTTGGATAAAATGCATCACAGTTTCCACAAAAATATTAAGAAGCACAAATGTTAATAATAAGAAGAATTGTTTCTTAAGCAACAAATTAGCACAGTAAAATGATTTCTGAAGCATAATGCAACACTGAAGACTGGAGACAGCCATTACAGGAATAAATTAGTTAAAAATAATACAGCTAAATTTAATGTGTTATGTATGTATGTCATAAAATATAACAATAAATTGATCAAATATATTTTTAAAGAAAACAATTATTTTAAGCTGTAACAATATTTCACAATATTATTGTACAAATCAATACAGCCTTGGTGAGCATAAGAGACCAAACTTTTGAATGGTGGTGTATATTAATGTTACTTTGAAAGTCTGGAAACCCATAAAGGTCTGATTTTATAAATCTGTACTGTTTTTATTAAATAAATACATAAAAAAATAATAATAAATAAATAAGTTTGTGAATTGAAAAATTTTGGGATAAGCACTGTAAGAAATCAGTAAGGCCTTTGTCGCTGTGTTATATTTTAAACATGGTCGAAGTGGCTCAAGTGGCTATTATATTGCTTACTTAAAAATACACTAAATAATAACTGGTTACATTAATATTCTTTTTGCAATAGGTTTAAAACAATGTTTTCAGAAAGTGAGGTAACAATTATGTATTACTGGCACACTGACACTAGAAACCCCTGCAATAACCTAACAGAGATGTTTTATAATATCAGAAGGCATCTGAAAAGCGCACAAGAAAACATTTAAAGCAAACACATTACTTTCATTCTTCACTAATCAGACATAAGCAATTCTGTCAGAAATAATTGCTTGTAATCCTGTTATTCAAGCCGTTACATTTGACATTTCAAAACAATTTGTGAACTGTGGCATTAATGATGTCCAGTGGGTCCAACCTTTGTTAAATCAAATTGGACAATCCTAGAGACCTTTAAACAGCATGACCCTTGAATTAATAAAGGCACATTTTCTCAAGAGAAACCTGGCAAAGAAAAAACAAACCATGTGTAGAAGTATTTCAGAATCTCTCCCACTACACAGCACATGATGAGCAAACTCAAGCAAACGCACTTAATGACCATCTCAAAAACCCATACAGGAAGGGGACCGATCCCTTAGAATCAAGCCCCCTCTTTTTAAAACAATTTCATCTTATACATGTGCCCACACCGAGCTGTGTAGGGAAAAATAAGTGCTGACACAGCGCTTTCCACTTAAGCAATTTGTATAAACAATGACTTCATCACTCGGCGCAGCGGGAATTAACGTCTTTAAGGTAACAGCACGGATATTAAAAGTTATTAAAAACTACAAACTAAGCATTATCATCATCATATATCGGAAGTTGAATGATATTTTCCAATGCCTATAAAGAAGTAGTTCACTCCATTTAAAACGAGACCTTATGCAAATTGCACAAGTCCAGGGATGCATATGTAATGGAAAAGTGAAATGCAGACAATTTGGTGACAGACTCCAAAGCACCCAAACAAGACCGTGAGTCCAAATCAAATAAAACAATTGGGTTGTGTAATGTCAAAAAAACATTGTTTTTTTTTTACATGATTATGACTCTCTTTTTAGTTTTATTTAAAAAACAGGTATGATTTATAAATGTAATATATGTATTAAATGAAAATGTGTATGCTTTGCATGGGGGAGCAGATTGTTTTGAATATTGGAGTAGAAGTTGAGCTGATATAATGCCAATATTTACATAATATGATTTATTGACAGCAAACTGGATTCGCACAAAATTGCTGAAATTACCACTTATGTTTCAGAATATGTATCTAAAACTTGCAAAATGGGAAACTGAAACTGTTTATCAAACATCTGGCCAAACAGTGTACAATATTTCAGTCTATCACTAATTAAATGGAACATAGAAGATATGTTGACTAAAAGAGGATATATTTCGAATATTACTGGTGAAAAGCTTAAAAGGAATAGTTAAGATTTGTTAAATGTTTTTAAAAGAAGTCTTTTATGTACGGCTGTATTTATTTGACAATTTCAAATGTAAAACCGTTTTCTATTTTTATGTATTTTAAAATGCAATTTATTTTGGCAAATCTGAATTTTCAGCAGCATTACTCCAGTCTTCAGTGTCACATGATCCTTCAGAAATCATTCTAATATGCTGATTTGCAGCTCAGGTGACATTTCTCATTATTATGTTGAAAAGATTTGTGCTGCTTAATATTTTTGTGAAAACCATGACATGCTACAATTAAAAATATGAAAAAAAAAGTTATTTTAAATTGTAATAATATTAATAATAAAAAAATATGCACTGTATATCAACACTCTTAAAACTCACAAATTTAGCAACATTTTTTCAAACATGTTCTTTTGTGTTCAGTAGAAGTAGTAGGAAATGATGACAGAATTTTCATTTTGGGGTAAACTATGCTTTTTAAATGCTTTGCATGGGGGAGCAGATTGTTTTGAATATTGGAGTAGAAGTTGAGCTGATATAATGCCAATATTTACATAATATGATTTATTGACAGCAAACTGGATTCGCACAAAATTGCTGAAATTACCACTTATGTTTCAGAATATGTATCTAAAACTTGCAAAATGGGAAACTGAAACTGTTTATCAAACATCTGGCCAAACAGTGTACAATATTTCAGTCTATCACTAATTAAATGGAACATAGAAGATATTTTGACTAAAAGAGGATATATTTCGAATATTACTGGTGAAAAGCTTAAAAGGAATAGTTAAGATTTGTTAAATGTTTTTAAAAGAAGTCTTTTATGTACGGCTGTATTTATTTGACAATTTCAAATGTAAAACCGTTTTCTATTTTTATGTATTTTAAAATGCTATTTATTTTGGCAAATCTGAATTTTCAGCAGCATTACTCCAGTCTTCAGTGTCACATGATCCTTCAGAAATCATTCTAATATGCTGATTTGCAGCTCAGGTGACATTTCTCATTATTATGTTGAAAAGATTTGTGCTGCTTAATATTTTTGTAAAAACCATGACATGCTACAATTAAAAATATGAAAAAAAAAGTTCTTTTAAATTGTAATAATATTAATAATAAAAAAATATGCACTGTATATCAACACTCTTAAAACTCACAAACTTAGCAACATTTTTTCAAACATGTTCTTTTGTGTTCAGTAGAAGTAGTAGGAAATGATGACAGAATTTTCATTTTGGGGTAAACTATGCTTTTTAAAAAATGAAATATTACAAATTCATTTCAAAGTCTTTGAGCATTACCTGGAATCATCTTAATCTCAAAACCATTTGCCACAAGCCTAGGATCAGTAAAGTAGATGTCTCCATTGAAGCAGGCACTGTCTTTCTCCATGTTCAGGAGAACATCCATGTACTCTGGCCCACCAAGCACCCTGGGAAAGGAAGTGTATGTTACTATGCAAATAATTATTAGATAGTTGATTAAGTATTGCAATTTAGAATAGAGGATTAATATAACTAGGATTAATACAGCTAATAATCCTATATTGTAATTGCAGATCCACGTTTACATTTTTTACATGTACAGTCTTTACAATTACTTTCCAGATTGTACACATCCAGAATGTCATCATTAGGTGAAAAAATGAGACAGTCTACCCATCTGTCAGCTGTACAGGGGTCTGCAGCCTCACGGTTGGCAGTATATTATTCTCCAGAAGTCTTTTAAACAGCAAGGCCTCCTCCACTCGAAACGGGTTCAACAACATGAGCTTTCTGCCGCATAAAACGACCCAGGCACCGTGAGAAGCCAAGCGGTTTACAAGCCTGAGGCCCTGCGCATTTGAGCTGTTCTGGTAGGAGAGGAGGTTAAGACTCTGCTTGAGGGTTGCAATACTGAACGGGAGGGGTTTGGAGAGCTTGGCAGGGCTCCTCTTACTCGAGGGCTGAGAGGAGAAGAGTTTGTCCAGGGCCTGCTGGTTGGCGAGGGGGAACTTGCGCTTCACGCCTTGAGCTTTGTTCAATGAAGACTCGGCGGCGCTCATCTGCTTCTTGCCCTCTCCGCACTGGCCGCCTCCCTCCGCTGCCCTCTTCCTTTGAAGGTTGTAGGCGTTCAGAGACTTTTCGGTCTTGCTTTCATACCTAAGATGGGATGTGATACGAGAACATGTATTCGTTACAGTCCCAGTTGTACATTTTGTATTTCCTTTGTGTAACTGTTCGAATGTGGTCGGAAAAAAAACACTTTGTGAGGAGTTGATAAACACTTGATCAACATTTTGGATTCAATTTATGTTTCTCATGATCTTAAAAATGCTTTTATGTAGACAAATGGTTAAATGCTTAAAACAGGGTTATTATAATTAATTAAACCTAAAAAAAAAAAAAAAAATTTTGTTACTTAAAATAAAATTGAAAAGAATTTATAAAAATTACATTAAAAATAGTTCCCAAGGCAACATTTCTCATTTTCATTTAGTTGAACTTAATGTACCAAAATAACTAAAACTGAAATTAAAATAATAAAAACTACATACAGTAGGTATATTTTAACAAAAACTGATAGACATTACAAAAATACACAACAAAATTGCTACAACTTTAACTAAAATTAACATGAAAAGAAAATATAAAAAAATAAACAAATTTAAAACAATAATACAAAGTTCATGAGGCACATGATTTTGTAATTTCCTCACAAAAAAATTATATATATACACATATATATATATATATATATATATATATCATTATTACTAAAATTAAAAAAAAGAAACATTGCCTAAAAAGTATCCCAGAATGCACCCAAATGAAAAAAACTGTGACAAGTTTTATACAAAATGTATCATTTTTTTTCACAAAAAAAAAATCAGTTTCTTTCCATACGTCCAGTTATTTAATATATGTATTGCTTCACTGTTATACTTATACTGTATGTGGAAAATGGTAATAACAAGAAAACAAACAAAAAAAAATACAAAAAAGAAGACAGATGGCTTGAAACACTGCTTTTGGTCCATTAATTTTTTTGCAGGCTGGGTAAGAATGAGTTGTGAAGAGGTCAGAAGTTGTAACTAATTAAATATCCTCAATTCACACAAGAAACCTTGATTTAATTTGCTCTAGTGATTCTAAGTGGACTTCTGTAAATCAGAGTGTAGAAAACGTGCAGAAACAGGCGAGATAAAAAACATCTGCTACCTGTGACCAGATGGGGGCCGGAGAGCAGCAAGGGAGGGGGGAGAGGGCCTGTAAAAACATGCAGCCCTGACCCTCCACTGGAAGTTTCTCGATGGGCTTGCCAATTAACAGCTGTGCCATTGCACAGAGCTTGCTACTGTACAATGGACCGGGCACTATTTCAAACGCACTGTATGGTTACGGAGCATAAAGCTCGGGTGCAAGAAAAAGATGCAAATGCTGATAAAAAAAAAACAGACCAATCAAGATGATGGCATGAAATGTGCTGAATGCAAGAGAAAAGCAGTAGGAGGCCAATGGGGGAAATAAATGATTTCATAATGGAGCAGAAGGTTGAAGCTTGAGGGTATCCCCTGCCATGTACACTGAAATTAGTTCTTGACCTGAGGGCTTTTGAACTGAAGTTTGCAGCTTGAACACAGTGAAAATGTATAAACAGACACTTAACATTTACATATACAAAAATGGGAAAAGCTACTAAAAATGAATAGTCTGCCACATTATTTTTCAAAGACATCTGACCAGCGCCACATACAATTAGTCTGACTTGTCTATATATACACTAGTGTTCAAATGTTTGGTGTCAATTAGATTTTTTTATTTCAGCAAGGATGCATTAAAGTGATCAAAAGTGACAGTACAGATATTTCTAATGTTTCAAAAGATGTGACACTGAAGACTGGAGTAATGATGCTGAAAATTTAGCTTTGCCATCAAAAGAATCAATTACATTTGAAAATGAATTAAAATAGAAAACAGTTCTTTTGAATTGTAATAATACATCACAATTTTACAGTTTTTCAACTGTAATTTTGATCAAATAAATGCAGCCTTGGAGAGCACTTTTTGGTTAGACGTCTTTCAAAAACCCACATCATTTTGCCAAAAATTCTCAATTGATGCTCATTTAAGCAACATACAGTATATCCAAGCAAAATATAATTCGTTACATTATCAAAAAAAAACTTTAGTTTGGTATGGTAAAAATAGATTTACCATACGCACTGCCAGAACATCATTCACCTGCAGGTCCAGATTCCCTAATAATAATGATAATAATAATTTGTATTATTATTATTTAACTTGAGGTTCCACTCTCTTTAACTGAAAAAGGATTACACTGATATACCATGATTTCCATCAGAAAGGGCACAGTTTTGTGAGCTACGTATAAAATGGGACTGAAACAAACCACAGAACATTCCGATTACAATACTTAAAGGTGACATATGAAAATCTGACTTTTCCAGGTTTTAAGTGCTATAATCAGGTCCCCAAGTGCATTTACCAACCAAGGAAACGTGAAAAAGATTAACCCAGTAACTTTGTTTTGGTAAGCCTTTTTCTGCAAGCGTCTGGAAAAACGAGCGAGTCTGATTTCGCTCCCTTGGTGACGTGGCAAAGGGATCTCATTATAATATTACCGCCCCTTAATCTGTAAGTTTCCACCCACTGTGCCTCATTTTGATTTCGCAAGCGACAACGGTGTACCAGTTCTAATTCCATGGCGAATGTTTGAGCAAAACATGCTAACTGTTCTGTCTTTAGCCGCATAGACGAGCACAGAACACTATTTACAGTCCCAGCCTCAGAGGAGACAAGAGAGCAGTGCATTTATTGATTTATTTACTGTATATTGCTGCTGCCACACATCTAAAATAAACATGCCATTTATTTCCCAGCTGTTTACCTTCATAGACATAACCGACTGTTTTTGTAACTCGTGTGTGTTTTTAACGTAAACTTGCACATGCTGTGACAGCTGCTTTCTGTCCGTGTGCTTCGGATGTGTGAACTCAGAAAACCGTATATCAGAAGTTTAAACTAATATGGTTTAAAATGCATGATTTCAGCACGATAAACATGATAATCAGAACCAAAACAGATGTTTTTTAGCAGGTATGAGCTGTAATGGCGCAGCTCTATTCTGGAAAAGGGGGCGGGGAGCAGCAGCTCATTTGCATTTAAAGAGACATGGTCTAATACAGCGTATTTCTGCATCCACTCAAAATAGGCATTTTCAAAATTATATAATAAATGATCTGTGGAGTATTTTGAGCTAAAACGTCACAGTTACATTCTGGGGACCCCTGAGACTTATATTAAATATTGTAAAAAGGGGCATAATATGTCATCTTTAAGTTACAAATCTTCAATAATTTAATATGACTTTACCATCTATAACTTAACATCCCTGTATTCATTTACCAGTAGGCTGTAATTAATTTGCTACAGCAGAAGTTCTCAGCTCTGGCCCTCGAGGTCCACTTTCCTGCAGTGTTCAGCTTAAACCCTAATCAAATAAATCTGAGCAAGCTAATCAAGGTCTTCAGTATTACTAGAAAGTTACAGGTAAGTGGGTTTGATCAATGTTGGAGCTGAACTCTACAGGAAACATTGGCCTGCTTTTCCAGAAGAGAGTGACTGCAAATTTAGTGTATATCAGCTAAAAGTGAATTTTGAGTACACACATCCACTACAAGACACAAAACTCTCATTTTGATTTCATGCTGTGTCCAAATGTAATGGCCTCAAATCTCACCACAGAAAGGCAAAATTTAGCCATAATTAAGACTGTGCACCAAGGGTATCTTTAACTAAAACTAAAGCCAGAATATCTCCAATGAAAGGACGAGTGTGGAAATAACACACAGAAAATGAAGACGCCATCCTCTCTTGCCTGCTGAGATAGACCTCAGTGGACACCCGCATATACATGATGAAAGCCATTTAGGGAGCACGGTTTGCATTTTCAGCCTGGAATTCATAATGAGGATCAAATGCACATAAACTGTGCAATAAGAAAGCAATGTTCCCTTGGTGTGGGCACTTTGGATGTAAACCAAGTTCATATAGAGTCCCTGGATCAGCGCCAGGCATTTTATTGCTGCATCAGACCACTGCAACCAAAATATAACAAGCATGGTACTCCCTCCCCCAAACATCCATGTCAACAATCTCTGACCCTTTAGCACAGCATGCCCATATGTGATGGACCCATGTTACATGAATGGATCCATGTAAATGTGATTCTCAGAATTGCGTGCTACCATACATCTACGAGAAAACAAGTCAAGTACTTCATTAGGCTTATTTCATGTTTAAGACAGCAGTAACATGCAACAGGATTCAGATGTGTTTTTCCTTGTGTTACATAAGTGCCACTAGTAATGCTGAGATACACTTTCCATTCATTTAATTATTTAGAGTGTTTTTTTGGGGGGGGGGTAGCCTCTTTGATAACACTATTCCTGATGTACTTTGATCTGAGGTTGAGAAATTAAAAAGATATTAGAATTAGAAAAGACCCAAAATTTGAGTTCTGCAGCTTTAAGTTGCTTTGAGGAATGAATCTAGGTAACCTTTTTCGTCACTACATAATTCCCATACTTCCATTTGTGCTATTTCATAGTTTGATGACTATCATTCTAAAATGTGGACAAAAGCAATAATAAAAAATTTAGTAGGTGTGTCTGAACATTTGACAGGCAGTCTAGAGTGATAAAAAAAGATAGATCCATATATCCAACCCGAGTGTTCCTTGGGCTCATAAACAACCAATAAATTAGTCAGATATCATCTGGTATAGAATGAACTGGAATCTTCTGGCACCTGAAGGAACTGAAAGAATGTGGCATTCTTTGGAAAAAAAACGGAATACCTCTTTTACAATGGAAAACAGGCCTATTGACCATCAAACCAAGTAATCAAACGCAGTTTTCTGGAAAATACAAACACTTCATCAATTCTTCCTTCAGGTAGCAACACGACCAGGCCAGGCAGATTTTCCAATCCATATTTTACACATGCTAGTGGCAGATCTATTTTTCTCTTGCTACACAGAGAGAGTGAATCACAACAACTGGTAACTGCGTCTTCGAGGGTGAAATCTGGAAACTTACTTCTTGCGGTCTTCCTCCCTGAGGCTTTCCCATCTCTCTTTCACAGCAGTTGTGACATCCTGAGGACTGGCTCTTGGGTTCTCCTGGAGGACCTGTGATCTGGTGTCTTGCTCAAACAACGAAAAGGCAGACAAGGGCTGAGGCACGGAGCGGTTGCTGATCAGCTCGTAGGCTGTCAGCTTGGCCATTTTCTCCATGATGACGTTAGAAGGCCTCTTGGACGGGCTGGACCTCGTACTTGTGGGCTCGGTTCCTCCGAGGTCTTCATGTGCTTTCGGGACATGGAGTTTCACAGGTTCTAGGCATTCTCCGGTGACATGATTTGAGAAGGCCTTGCCCATGCTCCAGCTCTCAGCAGATACTTTGCTCTCTTGACCAGGGCCACTGTCACTCTTAGACGCCTTTGGGGAGTTACAGTTTAGATCAGCTGTAGAGTTCATTACAACATCATCAGCAGGTAATGAGGAATTAATACTGTCAAAATCACTTAAGCTTCTGTTGATCACCCAATCCTCTGAAATCGAAGAGGAGCTGGTGTTTGCGGTGTTGCTCAAGGATAGCTCACCATCTTGTTTATCTGCATTTTTGGGAGAAATTTCAAGTAATTCTGGATCGTCCAAACTAACATCAGTGGAAGGTGTAGGCACTACATTAGTGTGTCCAGGTACATCCACAGAACTAACACCAGGGCAATTTCCTCCAGTTTTGAGATCATCATTGTCAATGGAGTACCCATACAAGGAGATCAGCAGAGTCTCCACCGCCAACAGTACTCCCTCCTGGTAATCATCGTTAAAGTTTGATTAATGGAACATTATCATGAATTGAACAATGTTTTATTTAAAGTATAAATGTAGGAGAGAAAGTCTGAACATTTGTACCTTGTTCTGTAGCATCACTTCAGTTTTATCAGGTGTCAGGTTAATGTCCACAGTCGAGGCAGGTATGGTGATGTTCATCATTAAAAAGGGATAGCGGCGGTTTGCAGATTCTTTATTAGATTGAGCACTGGTGTAGTATTGCTTGATAAGCTGTAGGGTAAATGTGCATTTACAAAAGTACATTACAAGAAATAATAATAAGAAATAGTATGAAAAGGACAGAACTAGGCCCAGACAAAATCTATGGATTTTTAATCAGCATTTTCTGCACTGATTTGTAGGAAAATCCACAGAATTGTGGTGAAATGTATTAAACAGAGCTGTGAGTAGTACACTTTTATTGGCAGCTGCAAGCATAAACAAATTATGCCAAAAGTTTTGATGAACAAACACCCAAGAGGCAGTTTTTGACCAATGCATTTCCATTATTTTTCCAGTTGTTCATAATTACTGCATAAGCACTTTTAAAATAGATTTTAAAACATATAAAGAAAGCTAGGGATTTCTATTTTAATGTCAGATAACAATTGGAGAAGAAAAAAACAGAAATGTTCATGATTTTTTACATTTATTATATTTTTCAATAATGTTTTTTTTTTCTCGATCTAGAATTCACACATTTAAATCTCCCTAAAATATCCAGATTTTCCATCAGGGACCCAGTTTTTACAAATTCACACTACCATTCAGGGTCGGTAAATTTTTTTTTTACTTAAAAAGTCTCTTATGCTGGATTTATTTGATCAAAAATACAGTGAATACTGTAATATTGTGAAAAATTATTGCAAATTAAAGTAACTGTTTTTTGTTTCATGTATATTTTAAATGTAATGAATGCTCAAGAAGTATTTCTTCTTATTATTAATGTTAAAAACAGTTGATGCATCCTTGCTAAATAAGTCTTAATTTTCTTCTTTAAAAAAAACCTACTGACCCCAAACTTCTGAACAGTAGTGTAGATTTTATGTAGGCCTGAACACAAGTGCAAATATCTGAGATCTAGGATGAATGTTCAAGGTTTGGGATATCTAATTTGTTTACAGCTAGTCAAGGACATTTAATTTTACAGAGAAATTCATATATTTACATACACAAACAGTAAATAAACATAAGTAAATTAGTATTAAGGGTATATGGCAGTTCCCTTACCTTAAGTATTTCTTTGTGATGCACAGGTCGACTATTAACAAAGATGAATGTTTTATCAGGCGTAGAGGAGCTGGTGGAATTAAAATCTGAGCCCGGTTTGGGAAAGAATCCATCAATGCCAATCTGTGCAAACATAAAACTTCTGTGAATGTCACTTTAAGCCATGAATGCATACCAAAAGAGTCATATATCCACATATATTGAAACGTTTATTAAGAAGCTATAGATTTCCATGTTAAATCTAGTTTAGTTTTTCTTTAATGCCGCAAACTATACTCATTAACTGTCAGGGTACATTGAGGCTTCTATGAACTTTTTCCAAAACAAACAAAATGACACACTGCTGGCCTCTAGCCCGCTTTGCAGTAACCAATTAAGATTTCACTGTGCTATCAGAACCCATTTGTCATCTCCTAACTATGGAGTGGCCAAGTAGCTAAAATTTGCAATGTTTCTGTTGGCTAAATGCAGCACCGGCGAAGTGGCAGGAGAGAAACGACTCCAAACTAATCAGTGATCTAGGACTAGATTGTGATGCTTGAGCTCACCATTTGGAATTAACAAGCACAGCAGTTGGCTGGCAAGAGGACATTTTAATTGGAGTCTCTGACAAACTTAATAATCAGGGGTATTGTGACTTTCACAATCAACACTTATGTTCTGTATACTTTGCCACATTTGTCAATTACGGTGGCGTAGGTGGCCCAGTCCTTTCTGTTTTATGCACTGAATGGAGGTTATTATTCTGGACTCTTCCACGGCAGAAGGTTCTCGGCCACAGCACAAAAACAGTCAACTGCAAACCCGCTTCATGTCCCACTCTTATTTAGAAAACCTGTAACCATTCCAGAACTTCCAGAAGAAAATTGACAGAAAGCACTTTTGATTGTGATTGTATTTATAAAATATAAAGCCAAAATATTAGATATTTCAGTGAGAAAGAAACGACAAAACTCATTTGAGAGCAAAAGTGACGTGACATGTGGCCAAGTATGGTGACCCATACTAGGAATTAGTGCTTTGCATTTATCCCATCCTAAGTGCACACACACAGCAGTGAACACACACACACAGTGAACACACACACACACTGTGAACACACACCCGGAGCAGTGGGCAGCCATTTATGCTGCGGTGCCCGGGGAGCAGTTGATTAAAAACAATGGTACTGCTTAATGTTTTGTGTTTTCAAGATTCTTTTATTAATAAAAAGTTAAAACAGAACAGCATTTATTTGAAATAAAAAAAATTGTAACAAAAATCTTTACCGTCAATTGATCAATTTAATGCATCCTTGCTAAATAAAATAATTACTTTCACTCAAAAACAAACAAACTTTTTAAGTGGGAGAACTTGCACAATTGGTGGCTGACTAAATACTTTTTTGCCCCACTGTATATCTATGTTACTGACCCCAAACAGTAATGTATTTATGCCTATTCATGATTATAAGTTTGAATGTTAGGCACAATAAGCAAATAATTGCATCTAACATTTAAACTTGAAAAGGTGTTTAACTTTAGTTTTTAAATTTTTTTTTGTTAAATTTGTAAAAAATTTTAAAACTTTTTACTGCATGATTTTGCATCCATGTCACTATTTGGGACAGCATATTGCCTGGATAAATCAATCAATCAATAAAAGAAAGAAAGAAAGCAAGCAAGCACATTTAAGCTTAATAAAACATAACAATTTTGTCGATTCTCACAACATCTGCAAGATTATGGCACAAGTAAAATGTCAAATGCATGACACTGTTTACTGAGGTTTATGGAAAATCGAACGCACCGCTGCAATCTGAAAATGGCTTCACATGTCAAAGCGGTGAGGGGTGGGGTGAAGTGTTAGCAATGGTCTTGGCATGGGGCTCGACCTGATGATGAGTGTGCAGCTAATGACTGATTACTCCAACAGATCCTCCTCTCAAGGCCATAAATTAACTCCTGGTAAAACCCACCAATTCCTAGAATGCTAGGATGACTTACAACTAATAAATGGTGAGCAAAGATGCATTCTCATCTGGCACATGGCTTTACAGAACATTGGCAAGACTCAGCGAAAACCATTCTCTAGCGTAGCTATATACGCAATGTGTTCTGCTATACGTTCAGCAGGAGAGGAGCGAGCTGCCAAGATCAGCTCGAGCCAAACACTGAAGTGTGCCTACAGAGAATTATTCCTACACAAACGCGAAACGCAAGTAGGGACTCTATACAAACCGCAGCGCTCTACTAAATGCGTGTTCTGTAAGAGGACACTTAGCATGAATAAATCACATGTAAATGAGCCAGCAAATTTAGACAATGCTAGCGTTGTGCATTCTTCATCAGCCTCACATATCAAAGTAGGACACCATGTGTGCACCAACAATAGCATCCTCTCCAGCAGGGCAGCGATGAGATCAGGCCAAATGCCTGAATTAGAATCACCATGTCATGCATGTACTGTATGACCTATACAGTTCTGCGTAACAGCGAGATAATTATAGAACGAGAGGCAGATTCTGCGATAGGAGAGCCATTAGCTGAATGAAGGGGAGATAAGAGAGTGCTACGCTGACGTAAGTAGAAAAGGTCAAATTGTTCATTTGAAGGTAGGAAAAAATTACCAGAAGAAAGAAAGGCACTTGGCTTATTCATGCTATCTTATAAATTCATTTTTAATTAATAAGCTTGTGTTGTTTTTTTTATAAATATGCCCTGGTCAAAATCAGGCACTTAAACTTTATTCATTATACCTGAATATTTACCCAATAGCAAATGAACATGGATTAAAACACAGAGCTGATAGTTAGCTTGCATGAGGGTACAGTTTTTATTATTTGTTATCAACCACTGATTATTAACCCCTTTTTGAAATGTTAATATAATCATATTACAGATCTATTATTAATTTTTATCCAACAGTATGTGATAAAAGTGAAGTGACAGTGAAGTGACATGTGGCCAAGTATGGTGACCCATACTTGGAATTAGTGCTCTGCATTTAACCCATCCAAGTGCACACACACAGCAGTGAACACACACACACACCGTGAACACACACCCGGAGCAGTGGGCAGCCATTTTTGCTGCGGCACCCGGGGAGCAGTTGGGGGTTCGGGGTTCAAGGGCACCTCGGTCGTGGTATTGAAGGTGGGAGAGAGCACTGTACATTCACTCCCCCCACCTACAATCCCTGCCGGTACGAGACTCAAACCCGCAACCTTTTGGGTTACGAGTCCGACTCTCTAACCATTAGGCCACGACTTCCCCCATTTTAAGATTTATTTTGGGTCTTTTTTTGCCTTTTTATTATGATACGACAGTGGAGAGCAGACAGGAAAGCGAAGTGGGAGAGAGAGATGGGGGGGCGGGATCGGGAAAGGTCCTCAAGCTGGATTCGAACTCGGGGCGCCCGTAATGCAAGCATTATATGTCGTGCACTTGCCCACTAGGCTATCGGCATCGACAGGATGTGATGTTTTAGAGTGTGACAAATCAGCTAATACCACAAAACATAACACAATTCATCAAACCCATTTCTAACACATCCAGACGTTATTATGCAGTGGATTCCTTGCTTTTATTAGATAGGGGATGTTACAAAAGACTAACAGGATGAAAGTAAAACAAAAAATATTTGATTACCAATGTAAATTGCCCTCAATATATTTAAGTGTGATCAATTTTATATTTATTCCAAAGTAAAGGCATTTTGTTTTAAATATTTTGATTAGAAAAAGGGGATGAAAATATCAAATGCCTGGAATATTTCTTGATAAAATAGCCAATATTTCATGTTAGAGGTGTTTATATACATGTTTATACTGTATATTAATGATAAAAAAAATGTATGTATATATACAGTATATATATATACAGTGCCTTGCGAAAGTATTCATACCCCTTCATTTATTTCACGTTTTGTTATGTTGCAGCCTTATGTTAAACTCAATCTACAATCCATACACCATAATGACAAAGCAAAAACAGAACTGTCACAAATTCGTAAATTTATTAGAAATAAAAAAACTGAAATAAGTACATTGCATAAGTATTGCAACTTGCAACTCAGTATTTAGCTGAAGCACCTTTACAGCCTTAAGTCCTTTTGGGTATGATGCGTCAAGATTTGTTTGAATTATCTGAAGAATTATCTGCCATTTTTCTCCTTACCTCTTCACCTCTCAAGCTCTGTCAGGTTGGATGGGGGCAGACACACATTTTCAGGTTTCTCCAGAAATATTTGATTGGGTTCAAGCCCAGGCTGTGGCTGGGCCACTCAAGGACATTCACAGAGCGTTCTATAAGCCACTCTTGCTGTGTGCTTAGGGTCATTGTCCTGTAGGAAGGTGAACCTTCTGCCCGGTTTGAGGTTCTGAATGCTCTGGACTGGGTTTTTATTAAGGCTATCTCTATATTTTGGTGCATTGAGCTTTTCTTCTACTCTGAGGTGTCCCTCAGTCCCTGCCGCTGAAAAACAGCCCCACAGCATGAGGCTGCTACCAGCACACTTTACTATTGGGATGGTACTCTGCAGCTGATGAGCACTGCCTGGTTTCCTTCAAACATGATGTTTGGAATTGAGGTTCATCAGACCAGAAAATCTTGTTTCTCACAGTCTGAGGGTTCTTTAGGTGCTATTTTGCAAATTCCAAGTGTGTTTTCGTGTGTCTTCACTGAGGAGAGGATTGAGTCTGGCCACACCGCCATAAAGCCCAGATCGGTGGAGTGTTGCAGTGATGTTTGTCCTTCTCTAGGTTTCTACCATCTGCATATGATCATGGAGCTCAACTAGAGTGACCATCAGCTTCTTGGTCACCAGTCTAACCAAGGCCCTTCTCCATCAATTGCTCAGTTTGGCCAGGAGGCCAGCTCTAGGAAGAGTTCTAGTTGTTTCAAATGTCTTCCATTATGGATAATGAAGGCTAAATGATTCTGTGAACCTTCAATGCATCAGAATTTTTTTCTGAACTCTTCCCCAGATGTGTGGTTTGATGCAATCCTGTTTCTGAGCTCTACAGGCAGTTATTTTGACCTCAGGGCTTGGTTTTTGCTCTAATATGCATTTTCAGCTGTTAGGTCATGTGCGCCTTTCCAAATCATACCCATTCAATTGACTTTGCCACAGGTTAACTTCACTTGAAGTGTAGTAACATCTACAAGCAATATGAATGCTCCTGAGCTAAATTTCAACTGTCCCAGATATGCAATGGAATCATTTAAGTTTTTTATTTTTAATACATTTGCAAAGATATTAAAAGCCTGTTTTTTGCTTTGCCATTATAGTGTATGGAGTGTAGAATGATGTAGGAAAAAAAGTAAATTCAAGCAATTTAACATAAGGCAGCAACATAAAACTAATATATATATATAACACATTACATTGCATTTACATTTAGTCATTTAGCAGACGCTTTTATCCAAAGTGACTTACAAATGAGGACAATGGAAGCAATCAAAATCAACAAAAGAGCAATGATATGCAAGTGCTATGACAAGTCTCAGTTAGCTTAACGCAGTACACGTAGCAAGGTTTTTTGATTATATAATAAATAAAAAGAAAACCGATAGAATTGAAAAAGAATAGAGCAAGCTAGTGTTAAGAGGCCTTTTTTGAGGGACAGGTTTTTTTTAAAGAATAGAATTAGAATAGCGAGTGCTAGAGTGTCAAATAAAGATATATATATATATATACAATATATATACAACATATATATATATATGAAGAGTTCAGATGAAAAATCCTCTCTAAGTGCCGTCTGAAATTTTTTTCTAAAATGAGCATTTTTATCAGGCTCCCATATTTATGTTCACTTGAATTGCATAGAAAATTACCTATACATTGCCATTAGAGTAAAATTACTGAACCTAAACATAGGAGCCTGATAAAAATGCTATTTTAGATGAAAACTAATATGATTTCCATATTTTATTAAATCCAATACATCAATGATGGGAATACACTTGAAAATATACTGCATAATAGGAGCGAATCAAAAATGCTCAAGATTAGTCAAGCAGGATTAGTGTTAAGGAGCACCGCGGGCAGTGAGCACATTACACCTGCAGAAAACACACATGCAGCACAGATACTCTACTGCTGCAGCACATATTAAATATTCACATGTGTGTCTTTGTGAGTGAGAGAAATGTCACTAAACTGGATTAAATCAAGCTTACAGTTTTTTACCAATGCGTAATACTATATAACACATATTTGTTTGAACTAATTCTTGCTCATTGCATTTGTAGCAGTGTATTAAATCTGTGCCAGAGCAGTGGGATTGTGGCCTCTGGCCAAAACAGGCAGGTTACGTCCCTCTGAGGCCCTTTCACCACGTACATTGCAGTCCCTGAGGGCTCCTTTAATTCACTGCTGCATTTGTCGCAAAGTTTGCCGCATTCGGTGCATAGGTCCACTGCTGACACTGACTGTAATGTGATCCATCCCTGACCGCTGCAAGGTAAACTTTACACGTGGTCTCGCGAAGATACATAGCCTTTCAGTATGTGTAATTCTACAGCTTCTATGATTAAAATACACAATTTTAGCTCTGAAAATTTAGGGGGAAAAGTATTTGGACTCTTTAGGTCACAATTAAATCATTTATATAACAAAATATCTAAACAAAGAGGCATTTATTTTAAAGAAATAAACAACACAAATATACTTTTTAGGCAAAAAAAATGTTTAGGTTAAAAATGTATAAGAATGGATTTATTTTTTCAAAGTGAAGACAGAAAGTATTTGGATACTTAAGTACCCTTAAAATGCATAAATGTAGTTGCGTTAAATAACAAAATATCAAACCAAAGAGGCATTTATTTTAAACAAATAACAGCACAAATACACCTTTCAGGCAAAAATAAAAAAAGATTGTTAGGTTACCAATTAAGTAAAAATATATTTATTTTTATGACAGCTTCAGTAGCTTCACAAGCTTCAGTAGAACTGACTTCAAATTTTGTTTGTAGATGCCACTTGGTTTGACATTTTGACATCTATGCAATGTCATTCAAACATTTTTATGTATGATGTGTCCAAAAGTGTCCATATACACTTCAGGGCCACAGCATTTCTATGTATACATCTCAAATATTAGCTAGAAATTTGAATCCTATCCAGAAAATTAAAAGGCTTTATATAAGGTATAACCTGGGTAAGAATGCCGAGTCATTCATGCAAAAAGTCATCGCTGCGGAATGCACAACCAGGAAAAAGAGAAACAGCTCTCCAGGGAGAGGAAAGCCGTTCGGAATTAAGTTGTTACACGAGTCTTTAGGTTTAGCAACCTGACAGAAGTGCAGGGACATTTAAAGTCAGCTCAAGACACATGCAATCGAAATGAACCCCCTGATTGTTTGAACCTTGAAGCACACTCCTTTATGAAAACATTCTGTGGAAAAAAAAGAGTTTCCTATCGCAAACCGTCATGGCAGCCCCAGAGCTGGTGCATCTGTGGAACCCTACTGCTCATGCTGGAAACGATAAATATGCTCGTGTTTTCTCAGTGCTTCACTGACCTCTGGTTGCTCCTGGTGATGCTGGACGGGGAGCATGTTGGCTACGGAGGCCGCTCCGAGCACGGCCATGAGGGCAGTTCGGTGATCCGACACCCTGGACTTCTGCCAGACCACAGCCTGTAACAACACGGTAAAACGGGTCAAGTTATTTTTCGGTCATCCTAAAATAATACCACCTGTGGGATTGCATGCTCGCAAACAGCCATTAGCCACCAATCAAGTCTTCACAATAAACAATTATACTTTGGGGAATGTTTGGATATTACAAAAGCAACTGCGCAGGGAGCACTGCATGGACAAGCCTTGCCAACTTTTCATGAGGATTTTATACCATCTGGCAGCATCAAGCAAACACGCTATTTGCACAAATGCCATTTCAACATGAGGAGCGCAGTTACGCATATATTTTCACACCCGTGCTTTTGCCTGTCGTTGGCACTTCCACATGCAAGTATATATATCCAAGGTGTTGATTTCTGAAAGCATGCGGTCTGCAGCACACATCTCTGCTATGAAATATACAATTTGGTGACTGTAAAGAGATCAGACTAGTAAACAGCTTTTTGAGAAGTCATGAAACCCAATGCAGGGCGAAGTGCAAAGTTTGTGATACGAGATATGCCTGGAAGTGCTGATGGCATGAAATGAGTGTATGGCCCTCCCCCGATGATCTACAACCTGAATGATATGAATTTAATGAAAGGTACGCGAGGTCTCACCGAGCAAGGCCAGATACGTATGCTATCATGAGGCCAGGCTGTTACTGAACTTGCAAAAAAACTCAGAGAACTTATACCACTTAGGTTGTTCCTTTAGGATCATGTGGCAATGTGAGATTCGAAGGCTTAGTGGTTCATCCAGTGGTTGCATTGCTAATTTTGGAGGAGAAGCAGGCGAAATGTCCACTTTTCCGGGTTACGCTCTAACTTATGACAGTTCAAACATGTATAAATGCTGGAAATGTCCAGGCTGTCATCATAACATGCATGCAACAATCAGGAGTTTTCCTAAAGGACTTAAAACAATTAGGGGAAAAAAACATTGTTATATTACATCTATTCACTGGAATGGCATGTTAAAATTATTTTATCAACTTTGCTGATTAATTTCAGGATTTAAAACATGAGATTGAAACTGCTACGAGGAAGCACAGAGTCAATACAGTAGTGAGAAACCACAGCAATAAACAAGTTACATAAGTTCTAATTAACGTTAGTCCAACACTATTAGCTGATAACTGATATCCTGCTGTGTGATGGTTAAATGTCACTGAATGTGGGTAAAACCCTAGAGAGTAATACCACAGTATTTTTTGATGTGGGACGCCACCTTGTGGTCAAATGTTCACTACCATTCAAAAGTTTGGGAACAGTAAGATTTTTTATTTTTTTTTGCCTTTTATTCAGTAAGGATTTATTAAATTGATTGGCAATAAACAATTATAATGTTAAAAAATATTTCAATTTAAAATAAATGCTGTTCTTTTGAACATTCTACTCATCAAAAAATCCTGAAAAAGGTATTTAAGCAGCATAACTGTACATAAAACTGATAATAAGAATGATAATTACATTACAATGAGCATAAGAGACTTATTTTAAAAACATTAAAAAGGCTTACAGACCAAATACTTTTTTAACAACCTAATACTTTTCAACAACTTATAACTGAAGACAAAAATGTGTAAGGTTCATTTTATCCATCATGACATATTCCATTAAAAAAATGTAATGTTTAGTTTGAAATCTTACAAATATTGATATATCGCCAGTTTAATCCCAGATTTTTCAAGTGTTTTTAGACTTTGGGCAACAAAAATCAGTTGACCACTATTCTTGTTCAAAGACATTGTAGTTGCACAGTCAAAAAGTTAACACATGAAAGCCGTAACATACCTTGTTGTGGCTCAATGTGATCCTTAACTCAGGCTTAACAACAGCATAAGCCATGAGTAAGTTCTGGACCCTCTTCAGTTCCTCTTTGCATTTCTTAGTGTTGGAATAATACTGCCGTCTGACAGGGAGGTTCTTGAACAGATTTGCTGCACACACAGTGGTGCCTGAGGGAAAAGGTATGTTAGAAGCAGTCTGTTGTTCCCATAAATCAAGAGTTTAAAAAAAAATGCATTAGCAGACACCTACCCTCGCCAAGATGTGATGGCTTTTGAGAGACGATCTGTCCATTGTGATCGACTGAATACTGAATGCTAAAATCATCATCTGCGGTTTTGGTTGTAATTACCACCTGGTAGGTGAAGAAAAGGTCAATTACAGAGGAAACATTTTCAACATTTGTAATACAATGAATAAAAAGGATTCTCATGGACTCATTGGAGATGCACAGTATTTTGGTACCACTGGAGTTATCTGTCAATATTAGCATTTTTTATTTATCAGTGTCAATCAATATTGGATACTGGAAGTTACTGGATATTTAATAATTATGCACATAATTTCTGCCCGTTTGTACTTTTGCCATCATCTAGTACTAAATTTCATCTTTAATATCACTTCACTTCAATTGTAACCATGTAAGTCATTTTAATTTATGTTCAATTTAACATAATCTTTATAAGATCTCAAAAAATGAAGGCTTTTTAAACTGCACATTATAATACAGTACTGCCTAAATTCACTTTTGGCATTTAAAAGGAATGATTTTACTTTAGTATATTTGATTTTTCAGCCATAATAATCCAGGATTTTAATATCAGCCATAATTGTTTTCATCATTTTCGTAATAACGATTTCAGCTACTATTTTTTATGTGCATCACTAACTCAAGCAATAAAATGGTAACACTTTACAATAAGGTTCCATTAGTTAGTGTTAGTTCATGTATTAACTAACATGATCAAACAATGAACAGTATATATATTACAGTATTTATTAAGCTTTGCTAATGTTAGTTAATGAAAATACAGTTGTTCAGTGTTAGTTCATGTTAGTTCACAGTGCATTAACTAATGTTAACAAGCACAACTTTTAATTTTAATAATTCATTAGTAAATGTTGCAATTAACATGAACTAAGATTAATAGATGCTGCAGAAGTATTGTTCATTCTTAGGTCATGTTAACTAAAGTAGTTAACTAATGTTAACTCATGAACCTTATTGTAAAGTGTTACCAATAAAATCAAATATACACTAGTGAGATGTAACCTCTGATATGGCACATATGGACGCCAGAGCCTCTCCTCTGAAGCCGTAAGTCTCTAGGCGCTGCAGGTCTTCGTGGCAGGAGATTTTAGATGTGTAGTGTTTTACTGCCATCACAGGAACATCAGTAGCTTTGATTCCAGAACCATTGTCTCTGACTTCAATGCGATCCAATCCATAATTCTCCTGACCACAAAGAAACATGAACATAGATTTAACATAGCTATTAAGAGTGGCCCCAACAATATTTGAACACTTAAGCCACGCTTAAAAAATTTATAAATGTCATTGCACTAAAAACAAAATATCAAACAAAGCTGCATCTGCAAACTAATGATGCTAGAACTTATGTCAGAAAAAAAAAACATTTTGTTGTCTAACTCAATGACATGAATACAGTTAAGTGTCCTAATACTGGCCACTATGTTTGTTGATAAAACGTGCATTTACCAGTTTGACTTCAAGGCTTGAGGAACCAGCATCAAGTGAGTTTTCAGCCAGCTCTTTGACAACATTCAGGACAGATGTTATAACCTGAGAGCTGCACAGCAGACGCACAGTCTCCGGTGGAAGCGCCTTCATAGTGTGCTCCCTAAGAAGAAAAGTTTTAAAACTGAGACAACAATGGCCACAAACCTCTCATCTTCGCAGTTTTTGGGTAGCGTAAATTCTAATGATCAACCGTGACATTAACATTATGATACGTTATATTTACAGTTATATTTAAAATGGGCAAACATCTTCCTACTTACATTTTGTAAAATAACAATAATCCGTTAAAAGTTATCCGATAAATTCATTACACAAGACTCCCTCCAGTATCGGATATGACTTACCTGCCGCCTAAATGACGTCATTGTTATTCTCTGCTTTGATTGGATGCTTTTTTTTCTTTGTCGTATCTTTGTATTTATATTGCTTAGAAATCAATAAATGGAATTTTGAATTGTTATGGCTATGTTTAAAAAGTATACAAATCCTTAAAATTAGCCCATATGTTAGCATGTTATTGGTATTTTATATTTACAAACGGTCAAATAAAACTCCACACATTAACTGACTGACTAATAGCAACCCAATTCTTACCCTATCATAGAAAAAAATGATTTGACACCTTCGTTAGTGGTGTTTCATTTTGTAAACATCACGCCTTTTGGTGGGCGTGTCGCGCCAATCTCGCGAGGTTTGCGCTTCTAATCCCGTTAGCAGCGATAGCCGTTGTGCTAGCGGAGTGTGTGCAGTGAGTCAGCCTGCAGTGAGCGCAGCGGAGGCCGGCAGCGCTCCAGCCTGCATCACCCGAACGCAAACAAGGTACCGTTACTTAACTCTTATGAAACCAACGCATTTGTGCAGCTACTTTAAAACCAAATGGGCCAAAATCGGCCGATAAAGGGGGGATTTAAGAGCTTTTATTGATGTTCGGGGTGTTTAATGGAAGTAGAGTGAAACAAAAGCAACTGGTGTTTGTTATGAAAGCAGCTGATGCTAAATAAAGAGCATTGCTCATGCGCACAACCTAAAGCAACTCACTATAATAGCACAGACTGGAGCATGTTTAAAGAGTTATTCAAGTGGTTGAATGAATGAAAGAAGACAGTAAGCTGTGCAGGAATAAGACAGGGATTTGTTATGTAGCTGTGCTGCTAACTCTATCTGTGTCATGGACTTGTTTATCTCCTGCAGCTGCTACTGAAAAACCAACATGCATTTTTATGTAATATTAAAATAATAATAATATAAATGCTCAGGCTGCTGTCTTTATCGTTAACGTTTAGCTACGTATTAGCAACATCTATTCAATATTACTTCCTCTTAACTGTTTTGCTGTCTCACTGGATATTAAAAAAAAACATATTACATATTTTACACAATCAAAGCGTGAATCATATTTAGGGAAGAATCAATTGAGTGGTTATCTGATGTTGCCGTAGCAGGACTTAAACCTTTGGCCTCAGTCTGTTTTGCGTTTATTGCATTTATTTGAATGAGAGTAATAATAACAGAACAAAATAATGTCATTTTGCTGTGGATGTTTTCTTTAATTGTAACATATATCAAAAAAGCAGCTGACTTGGTGAGTAGAAACCAAGATGAGTAAATGATTTTTGGTGAGAAATCATTAGATGAGAAACAACCAAAATATGTATATTAGGTAACATTGCACTTTGACTTTCGAACAGCTGCACAGAATGTTTACCATGGAGGATAAAGCAAGCAGGCCATAAAATGTCACTTTCACCCTTTTGCTCTTCCAAAGAAGAACCAAACTCTTGCACATAATTTGAATAAGTTGGCCGGCATGAACAGTAATGCATTAGGGCAAAGTACTATAAAGAATCACCCCATTGTGTGTTTGTGAACATGCTTCTGTTGGCATATATAGACGAGACATCATCTGTAACACTTTTAAAGCCATAAAACAACAACTATAGATTGTAGATTTTAGTAGTGCATAAATGATCGTGCATTTTGAATAGTTAACAATCAGTTTTACATCTTATTTCACTGAAATGAACTAGACTGCTGCTAAATAGATTCTGACACTGAAATGTTACTTTTAGTTCTGATGCAAAAACAAAAAACACTTAATCACAACACACTTTTATCTATGTTAGTCATTTGATCAATTCATTGTTATAAGTGAATTGATTCGCCAAATAATTGAATGTTGTTTTTTTTGGCCGATTTAATCATTTCTTTAAAAAAAATAATAATAATTTAAATACAAAATGTTATGTTTTATTTATTAATTGTATTATTTAATTAACTGCATAATTAACAATTAAGTAATCAGGTCTTTATAATTTAATTATTTTATTTATACAGATTTTGTTGCATTTAATGTATTATTTGACTCGCAGTTTCCATTTTGACATTTTGGACTACATTAAAAAATCATGTGTAGAAACAGTTTTCACTCAGAAATTGCGGTATTTTTAAGGTGTCCCTGTTACACGTTACATGTACTTACTATTATTATAACAATAAATTGTGCATTATTACATGCAAGTAACTCCTAACCCTAACCATATAGTAAGTACATGTAGTTAATTAATATTACTCCGTACTTAAATGTATAATTACACTGTAACAAGGACACAAAATAAAGTGTCACAGAAATTGCTAGCAAATTTCACAACCAATAACAAAGAAACAGTGAGTAGCATTGAATCAAATATGCAACTTTGAAATAGAAAATTCGTTTTTTCTTGTAAAATGCACTCCAGTAAACTCTTATTTCCAACTTCTTCTAAAAATCATGTTTTACAGTGTACTGTTTTTTGTCTATCGACAGAAAAGCAAGATGAACGTCGGTGTGGCCCACAGTGAAGTCAACCCAAACACCCGTGTGATGAACAGTCGAGGGATATGGCTGACGTATGCGCTCGGCGTAGGAATGCTTCACATTGTACTGTTGAGCATTCCTTTCTTCAGTGTTCCTGTTGTGTGGACCCTCACAAATGTTATTCACAATTTTGTAAGTGTCCCCTGTTGAATAATCCCTTGTTCTATCCAATTTCGTTCCCCTGTCTATGGGTTGTCATTTTCTCAGTGGTGCCCCGAGGCCAGTTGGAGTCTCGACAATTGATGCTTCCTTAGTAGTCTGTGTGGCATTGTTATGTAAGGACTCGCTCGCACAAAGATTCAAGGTCAACAGCATGACATCACCAACCAAGTTTAAGCGCTCATGATATATGACAGCTTGCGCCACAATGATAAAGGGATGGGATACTGTAATGTTTCTGTTGTCCTGACATGGAAGACAAATTTAGTAAGTGTAACCGATAGGAGGGAAGGATGATCACACATCTATATTCTAAGTCTTCCGAAGTTATATGATAGCCTTCCAGGAAAAAATAGAACAATTTAAGTCATTGTTAATTAATCATTTTTGTCTCCACTAAAGCTCTCAAATCTCATTTGCA
>NW_015505499.1:264890-265812 GCF_001515645.1 Sinocyclocheilus grahami
CCTGTCCCGGCCACTTCAGTCTCTGTGCCCCCCCACCTTACCTATTTTTTTACTGAGGGGGCCTGGAACGCCCCCTCAGAAAAGCAAATGCCCCACCAGTTTGGCACGGACTCTGCTTTTCATTAAAAAACTTGAATATGTGTTTAGAAGATCAACCAAAGTCATGCAGGTTTGGAATGACTTGAGGGTAAGTAAATGACAGAATTTTCTTTTTTGGGTGAACTATCCCTTTAATATTAAAAGGTCCCATTGTTACGACATTTGAGAATGGTTTGACATTTGGATCATCTTTCTATCTTCCCGCAGGGTATGTATGTGTTTATGCATGCAGTGAAAGGCACACCATTTGAAACACCAGACCAGGGCAAGGCAAGACTTCTCACACACTGGGAACAGCTGGACTACGGCGTGCAGTTCACATCATCTAGAAAATTCTTTACAATCTCACCAATCATTTTGTAAGTTATTTTTGCCATCTTTTGCACAACGTTTACCCTCTCAAAGAAATGTTTAACATGGGTGATACAGGTTTTTAAATTGCTCTTTTATACTATTTCATCTTGTTACTCACAATGAAAATGTCTGGTGTTAACTGGTGTTAAAACACCAACCAACCAATTGCACAATATTTTGAACTAAATATAAATATCCATAAATTAACTTTTCTCATCTGAAATGTTACCTAAATGTGAATGGTGAATATTACAGACATATTTTGGTCATTAAAGACCTTTATCATATAAGATCCTGTAATTATTTTGAAGTGTTTAACACTTGTTCTTTTCTTTGCAGGTATTTTCTCGCCAGCTTTTACACGAAATACGACACAGCTCATTTTGTGATAAACACAGCTTCGCTTTTGAGTGTTCTCATCCCCAAACTGCCACAACTCCATGGAGTCAGGATCTTTGGAATAAACAAG
>NW_015505499.1:265822-284298 GCF_001515645.1 Sinocyclocheilus grahami
AATAAACAAGTATTAAGCCCAGTGTTCAGAGGGCACAGACCAACTCGGAGCTGTTGCCTGATGTGGGAGAGGAGATAACCCTTTGTACTTTGTACCGCAGTTGTGTACACTTAGCAGTTTTGTACAGTCTGTGTAATTGTGAGTCTCTTTGTTTGATATATCTTGAGAAATTGTTGTAGGGACAAGTTAGGAGGACAATTCCACAAGCATTAATAACTTAAGATATTTAATGTGTTTTCGTTAGTTGTTTTGTGATCCTCGTGGATCTGGGCTGGCCCAGGTTTCATGGTTAATTTCTTTTTCCGTTAATTAGTTCTTGTTTGTTCAAATGTGCTCACAACACTGATACACTAAGATAGTTTTATGCTTTTAGCGTCACTTCACATTTCTGAATACATTCATAGATAATTCCATGAATTGACCAAATGTGTTTTTAAAATCATTTAAAAGCCATGAAACCTTTCTGCTGTTTCGTTAATGTTATCATTGCTTCAGAGACAAATAAAACGTCAGTTTGCATGATTACCTGAAAAATATTTGTTCGTCACAATACTATGTGTAGTTCTGTTTAGTTAATGTCTTACAGCTTATAAGTGACAATGAAAAATATTAACATTAACAAAACTTTTAGGCTTTTAAGTACTGAGTCGACATGAAATCAAAAATAGAACTTTCTTAATTTAATACATATTTCTGGTCTCATTTTGCACATTTTATCGGTGTACATTATTTCAAAGAACATTTCCTTAAAAGATTTTGAACTGCTTTCTCTGCCCTGAAACAAAACATCAAGTTCTTCCCTACATTTTTTCATCTTCTGTTTGAATCAGAATATTTCAAGTTGACTTTTAGCTCAATTTCAGTGTCATTTTAAATGTCTGGATCATTACCAAGCTTCAGCAAACCATCATGTTTCTTTGCTCTTTTCTGTCACAGTATTATTGAAGTTGAGAAACTGTAACATAGACCCATTAAACTATTTGTATTCTTCCACTTTCTTGTCTTTTGACAATATTCACGAAGGCTCGACTGTGCCAATTGTTTTGTCCTTTTGTTTTGAGAAAAGGAATGAACATAGTATGTGGTGTGTTGCATGACATGCTGCAAACAAAGAAAACTGCAAAGTATTAGAAACGCTGTTGTTCACTAGAAAAATAAATTGTGTGAAATATAAACTCGTACAATCATAAACACCACTGTTCAAAAAGTTGAGGTTGGAAAGATTTCTTAAATATTAAGAAAGTTTCTTTGCTCACAAAGGCTGGATTTATTTAAACAAAAATACTGTAACATTTTGAAATATTTGTATATATTAAAATAACTGCTTTCCATTTTATTATATTTTTAAATGTAATTTATTCCTGTGATGTCAAAGCTGAAATGTAAGCATCATTACTCCAGTTTATCAGTGTCACATGATTCTTCAAAAATCATTCAGATATGCAGATGTGGTGCTTATCAAACATTTCTTACTCTCAATGTTGGAAACTGTTGTGCGGATCAATGTGTCATATAAGATTTGATGGTCTGATAAATCGAATATGAAATTTAAAGGTAGACAACTAATTTTAATACTTTTTATTATGGGCTTAAAAAAACATTTGCTGTAGTTAGAAATGTAAAAACAATTAAAATGTCATAAATGTCAATGTAATATTGCCTCTAATTATTCACTTTTTGTGTAAAGCCTCACATGCATTTAGCATCACACCTTTAAACACTTCAAAGTGATGATTTAAATCTTTTTGGCAGTGAATTTTATACTTGGTTCCCAAGGCACCATCTGCAGAGGGTGCTCCATAAAACACTCTGTTGATTCTTGAGTGCACCAAAGCCATTGCACACATCACGCACGGCTCTCGAGTGACGTAAAGATCATATCCGGTGCAGATGTAAGGCAGACCGGATTCTTTGGCATTGCAAGCATTCCTAAAGCACTCGGAGCTGCTAAACCGACAGGCTGGATATTTCTCGTAACTGTAGGCGCCTCCTCCTTGCCCACAGGCCACAAGATCAATACAGATCATGACAGCATGATGGAGCGGATGAGAGCCGTGCTTACAGTCATGACCCACTGCAACAATCTGCTCCGATTCTGGGTCAACAATCACTGCGCCCACCGCATCCATTCCCATCTTCCCGCCTGATTTTGCAGCCTCTACAGCTGCCGTCATGTACTTTTGCATTTTAGCTTTCTGATCAGTAGTGAATAACTGGCCTCTCAGAGCAGACGTCACTTGTTTGTCCTCGTGAAATGACGTAGGCCAGTGTTTACTAGCTTTTTCAAACTGCGGTCTGGTTAGTGGAGGATTGGCGGGTATTTTGACAAGGAAAGGTTCTCCCAAACCACTGGAGTCAAAAGACTGTGAGCAAAGCAGATCAGCAAGCGTAACTCCTTTGCAGTCTATCACCTGCACATCCCTGGCCAAGCACACAATGACCTCCAATGGATGAGAAGTGCTTTTGTCTTTGCAAGCCCTCACTCTTTTTATGTGCTGCAGATCGGGTAAAGGGTAGATCAGGGAAAGCTCTTTGACCAGGCGAGATGTTTGTCTTTTCTCTCCCCCCCAAAATAATATTTTTAAGAGCCTATATATATTTTTAATATTTAAAACACAGAATGAATGAATGAATTTAAATTTATAAATACACGTGCAGCTGATAGACCTTTACCTTATTTGGAGGAAACAATGGACTTTAATTATCAAATAAGTTAGAAATTGTCCAACAACCTTCTTTATAGCAGCCAAGTGTGAAGAATTAATCCTGTGTAAAACATCGCTCCCATGTGAGTCTTGATCCCTCCTGTATTATTATCCCATTGGAAACAAGCGCAAACGCTAATGGTTCCGTTTTGCTCTTTATTTTAGACCGTCGTTTAGCGCTGATATTATTATTAGCATACTTATTTATTCATCAAATGGGTATAGACAGCTATTTTTCTATAATACTATTTATCACTTTCATCTTAAAGAAAGTCTAACGGAACCCAACTTTACGTATGTTGTGAGTAGGGTGTATTTATAAGTAACGCCTTGATCATACAGGGTCATAAATGAAGTTTTACAAGAAAATACAAGTGCAGTGTTAGCAGTGTTTTCGAGTCGCTTGAATTGGTGAAGCGTATGTATCCTTTCAGATGACCGTCGAGTTAAATCAGTGATAATCCAGTGGAATCGACAGTGAAGCGTCAGTGTTTATCAGCATGTTCCCGTGCGCTCTGAATGGAGCTGCTCGCTTCTGGATGAAGCACTGCACGTCCCCAAGAGCCTTCAGTACACCGCGCTCTCGGTTCGTTTTGGGGATTGAGACGAGCTGCGACGAGACCGGGGCGGCTGTGCTGGACGAGACTGGGGTGATTCGGGGAGAATCTCTGCATTCTCAGAAAAAGACACACCTGGAGTAAGAATAGCCACTGACTTCAGAAATGTCCTCAGTTGATGCATAGAGTAATCACATACTAATCACATATTTTCATGATCCTAAAGGAACAGATCTCTCAAAAGGCCATTCTGTGGTCATTTATTTACCATCACAGTGTTTCCGAAAAAAAATCATGAGTTGTATATGTGACTTGTGAATTTAAAGCTTTTTTTATTTTTTTCATTTGTTAACTCATTTTTATTAATTTTTAAAAGTATTTACATGTTTTTTTATTTATTTTTATTCAATGTTAGTTTAAGTAATTTTAGTACTTTAACATTTTATTTCGCTTAATTGGCAAGGCAGCATTTGTAATTTTTATTTACGTTTTTCATCTAATATTTATATTTTATGTCAATCTTGTTTTAATCCACAAACCACAATTTTTAATAGGCTTCGTTTTTATTTAACAAAAACAACACTGACTTCGCATCTTAAGCTATACAGTAGCTTTAAGAAACAGATAAGTCAAGTCATTATTCACTGAAAATAACAGCTGTAGTAACTATTCACTGTCATTGTATAGGGGAAAAAACAGCTTGGATATTCTGCTGTTATTTTACTTCTATATCATTTTACTTGTTTGTGAGAAGAAACACCTTTTAATTTTCACACTGGAAGTCGGCAGGCTTTTAGTTAGTAGTGCTAGTAATGGATTAGTATGTTGATTTGATATACCTAAACTACTAAATTAGAATATTTGTTTGTGAATTCTCTCATCCAAATCAAAATTTTAGTACGTTTTTGTAACTTTCTGTTTTGTTTTCATAAATGTAGGTCATTTTCAGGTCAGGACTATGTATGCAAATTCCAAAAATAGCAAAAAGGTGATTCAAAATATACAGTTTTATATACATAAGGTAAGGATAAAAAATGACTGCTGAATTATGGTGCATTTAATTTCATTTGTTCTCTTACAGTACGGGTGGAATTATCCCAACTGTGGCCCAACGCCTACACAGAGAAAACATCTCTAGAGTTGTCCAGGAGGCTTTGGACAGAAGCGGCATTGAACCCAGTGAACTCACAGCTGTGGCCACAACAGTGAAGCCTGGTCTCGCCCTTAGCTTAGGGGTCGGCTTGGATTTCAGTCTGAAGTTTGTGAGACTTCACGAAAAGCCGTTCATCCCTATACACCATATGGAGGCACATGCCCTCACTGTAAAAATGCTACACCCCGTAGACTTCCCTTTTCTCGTGCTCCTTGTCTCGGGGGGTCATTCTCTTCTTGCACTGGCCAAAGGAATAGATGAATTTCTTCTTCTGGGGCAAACACTGGATGTAGCAGCCGGGGACACTTTAGATAAGGTACAGTGTCAGGATATCACATCCGTTTCAAATACAAGGAAAGCAGTAGGATGTTTATAATATAAACTCTTTATCTTTCCTTTCAATGACAGATTGCTAGAAGACTTTCTCTTAGGAATCACCCAGAGTGCTCGACTTTGAGCGGTGGACAAGCCATAGAGCTTTTGGCGAAAGAGGGGGATCGACTCGCATTTCATTTCAAGGCACCCATGGGGCAGCTCTACGACTGCAATTTCTCTTTTGCTGGTTTGCGAAACCAGGTGACAATGGCAATAAACAAAAAAGAAAGAGAAGAAGGTACTTTATCTATTCCTTTAAAATAAAAGAAACGGGTTCTTTTCAAAAAGCTTTTGATCTGCCTACATAGACATCTGCCCTTTTAGGCAGCATCTGGACTGAAATGGCAGCTTATAAGTGACTGATTTGAAAAAACAGTAAACAGGCAGCAACTCTGCATGTGATGCAAATATCTCTTCTCATTTGAAGTACACAGGAGACTTGACTATTAATTGGCATTAACATGCTCACACCAATTAATTGGAATAGGAATGCAATAGTCTAATAAGGCTATATATATATTGTGTGTGTACAGTCCTAATCAGTTATTATATTACCGTATATGTTATGTTTCCACAGGTGTTGAAAAAGGACATTTATTATCATGTGTTAAAGACATCGCTGCTGCCTCACAACACACTGTGGCGTCCCACATAGCCAAACGAACACATCGTGCCATTTTGTTCTGTAAATCCAAAGGTCTTCTACCACAGCATAATCCAACCCTGGTAAGTTCTCCGCACTCCAGGACCTGGTTGTGGCATTTCATTTTTAAATTAACTCGGCTTAATCATTTTGCAATATTTAAAAACTTCAACCAATAAATGCCTGTGGTGAATTGACATTTGGTAAAAATTCCACCAAAAATCTACTCTTCCACTTTTGCACCTTTGTAGGTTGTTTCCGGAGGAGTAGCAAGTAATGAATACATCAGACAGACTCTGAAAATTGTCACAGATGCCACTGGATTGCATCTGCTTTGCCCTCCGACAAAATTTTGCACTGATAATGGAGTGATGATTGCATGGTAAGAGCATAAAAATGGTGCATATTGCCTTACAGCCTTGTTGACATGTATAAGCCACTGACTTTTGTTTCTCACTATTGTTGTTAGGAATGGCATAGAGAGACTAAAGCAAAGAAAGGGGATCATGTCCTATACCGAAGAGGTCAACTATGAACCAAAGTAAGTTAAAATGACATTTACTTTGCAAGTAAATAAATTGGACTTATTTACATTTTCAATGCATGTTTCTGGTCTTATTGTGCACAATTTATCGGTTAATGTCATTTCTAAGTTTAAAAAAAAGTTTGTCTTTGTAATCTTTCATCAAATTAAATATATATTTTAAGTGAGTGTTTTTGTAACGTTTATATTTTAAAATCATGTATTTATTTATTTTTAGTTGACATTTTTAAGATTTAATTATTAGCTTTCCATCAACTCAAAAACCCCACTTTAGGAAACTCTGATGTAATGTGATGTTTAATGCACGTCTTGTTGTTGATAACAAAGAATGGAATATGTGTTGTTTCTCTTTATATTTTTGACAGTGAGGTACAAAATAATCCTATTCAAATCTTAGGTCAAAAGTCATCAAAAAGTTTAGATTAGATTACCAGAAATGTGTAATCTAATAGATTACATTTCAAATTTTCATCATATAATTTGTGATCAGTAACAGACAGTTTGTAAGTAATCTACCCAGCACTGATTGTATATGATAGGAGTCTGTTTTGATGTCATGACATTTTTCATTCATTTTAGGGCACCACTTGGATTAGACATCACTTCAGAAGTGAAAGACGCTACAATCAAACTTCCCCCATTAAAACTGAGGATAAACTCTTGACATGCTGTTAAAAGGGCATCTCCTACTTATTAATAAATGATTATTTATTTAAAGAAATGTAAATGTTTGTGTTTTGTAAATGCTTTAATTCAAAGTGTATGATGTTATTTCTTTTCAATCGCCTTTTGGTGTGAACGGCAGTGCCGGAGATCATGACCTTTCATGTATTTTCATTCAACCTCTGTTTTGGGGCACTGTGGCAGGACGTTCTGACTCTGGAGTTGGCGGTTCTGGCCCTCTGTCTTACATGGTGTGGCAAAGGAGCTGGTGTTTCTCTGTCACCGATTGCTGACTGACTACACCTATCATTCACTCTCTTTGCCAGTCCTGGTAAGAAATGATATAGCGCAAACAGCTGTATGTGAGAGATATTCCTCATTGCTTTAGCCAGGATCACAATATCACTCTGTCATAAATCAATTGAAATACCTTTATTATCACGATGAGGCACAGGAGGGCCGCCATTTATCTCCAAACTGCAATGGAGAAAACAGAAAGAAAACAAATTATGCTTGTGAATTATCAAAGGCCTCATATTCTTCCTGACTAAATTTAAAGCACCTGAGAGACGGCAACCCTATTCTTCTCTGTCTTTCAAACTCTTCTGTAAAGAATTGCGATATTCTGGCATCTTTAGCTAAATTCTCCATTAGGAGGTCATATATGTGAGGGGATTTTCTACATTTGGCCAGAAGCTGTCGATGAGCATATCGATTGGAGGTCAGGTAACCCAGAGCACTTGCACAAGCTGTTCGAACCTAAAATGTAGGAAGGAATAATAGTTTCAAAAATCCTAGAAATACTGTTTTAAGCACTTATTTTTGTTGACTGGGAAACATTGCATTAGCCAATTAAACACAATCAACCTCTTCATCCTCTGAGTCCAGATGAGCAGAAAGATGCTCTACAGCACCCATGGTGACAATGGCATTAGTAATACCTGCTCTTGTGTGAACCAGGCTAGCAAGTAGTTGTGCTGGAGTAAGACAAGATGAAATGTTACACAAGATTTTTTTCTCATTTATATATATATATATATATATATATATATATATATATATATATATTACCATTCAAAGGTTTGGGGTCTGTAAGATTTGTTAATGGTTTTGAAAAAGGTCTCTTATGCTCACAAAGTGATGCATTTATTTGATAAATACATTAAAGGGTTAGTTCACCCAAAAATTCAAATTCTGTCATTAATTACTCACCATTGTGTTGTTCCAAACCCGTAAGACATTCGTTCATCTTTGGAACACAATTTAAGATATTTTTGATGAAATCTGAGGACTCTCTGACCCTCCCATAGACAGCAAGGTAACTACCACGTTCAAGGTCCAGAAAAGTACCAAGATGATCGACAATGTAGTCCGTGTGACATCAGTGGTTCAACTGTAAAGTTACGAAGCTACAAGAATATTTTTTGCACAAAGAAAACAAAAATAATGACTTTATTACACATTTTTATCTCTACTGCGTCACTTGTGGACAATGACGTCATTACGGCGGATCTGGGTCAGCGCCGCCACACGCTCGCGTATATGGTACTGGTCCATATACCAGTATGGTATGGTCGTGAAAGCGCATCCACAAGTGACGCAGTAGAGACGAAAATGTGGAATTAAGTCGTTATTTTTGTTTTCTTTGCGCAAAAAAAGTATTCTCGTAGCTTCGTAACTTTACAGTTGAACCACCGATGTCACACGGACTACTTTGTCGATCATCTTGGTAATTTTCTTGACCTTGAACGTGGTAGTTACCTTGCTGTCTATGGGAGGGTCAGAGAGCCCTCAGATTTCATCAAAAATATCTTAAATTGTGTTTCCGAAAATAAACGAAGGTCTTACGGGTTTGGAACAACACGAGGGTGAGTGAGTAATTAATGACAGAATTTTCATTTTTGGGTGAACTAACCCTTTAAAACTGTAATATTGTGAAATATCATTACAATTTAAACTTACCTGTAATGACCACAGTGGTGGATTGGTCAGACTGCAGTAATTCAACAAGAACAGTGACTCCCCTTGCAGTCAAAGTCACTTCATCTGATCCACTAATTACTCTGGCTAACACAACTATCTGTCAAACAAATGAGGAGTCAGTTAAATTAACTGTTTTTCCAGCCCTTTACAGCTGTTCATTAAAACATCATAACATCTGTTCATTTTCTACTATGGTAAATGTTTTTTTGAAAACAATGTCACATTGAAAACCTGCCTTTTTATTTTATTTTTTGGAGTTTGTAAATGAAAAAAAAAAAAGTTATGATGTAAATTGGACACTATCTTTGATATTTATTCAATAAGATTTTATTAATGTAGAAAAGGATGTAAAATAAATTTGATTGTGGTCTCAGACTTTTGGACCCCAATGTATATGTTCTGAATCTTCTGACTACCTGAAATGCAGCTTTTGCTTGTTCTGTTTCATTGTCAGAACTCAAAAATGTCTCATATGTGTTCATTAGTATTCTTCCTGTTTGTCGAATTGCCTTCTGTTGGGCTTTGTTGTTGTAAGCAAACAGGGACAATGCATGTCCAGCATCCAGACAAATGCTCTGAAAGAGAAGACTTGCTAAGCAATTCATTTAAACAAACACATTCAGAATATCAGTGGCATCACATGAGCACCGTGAAATATTTCAAACCAAGATTAAAGTGGTAAAAAATGTAAATTACTTTGTTTTCAGCCCCCATGAGCTCCAGAATGATATCGTAAGAGAAGTCCTCTTGTTCCCAGAATTCCCTCTGGAGTTTTTGGTTCCCCAGCAGCACGCAGGCGAGAGTCTTAGCCACTTGCACCTAATGCCATTTAAAAACACTATGAAGTAATTTCCTGTTTTAATCTCATCTCATTTAATTTTTTAAATGAATACTTACCTGTACCTCCAGAGATTCATGGGTTTTTAAAAGCTCTAATAATGTAGAAATGGCCTTTTCTCTGTAAATAATCTTTTGACTCTTTTTATTAGTAGTGAGCGCCACTCCTGCAACCACAAAAAAAACAGGTTTACCATTTGCACTGTAACACAAAGCCATTTATATCAAAGAAATGAAAGAAAAAGTGTGAGATACTACCAATGCACAAACAACCCAGTGCTTTGATGACACTGAGCAGGGTCTTCAGTGTTGTTCGAGACCCTCGAAGCAAACGCACCAAAGGCGGCACCCCATACTCCCTGCAAAAGCCATCCTGATGGGTTCGACTATCTCGGCTAAGCGCTATTGCCGCTTGGCAGCCTATGAAATGACGAGATACGTGCAGATAACGTTCTCTGGGGGTGGATAATTTGTTACAATATGTATGGAAGCTTGTTTCTTCCGGGGCATAAAAAATGGTAATTGCAGCTTTTTATCTCATAATTCTAACTTTTTTCTCACAATTCTGAGAAAAATATAAACTCAAAATTGTGAGTTGATATACTTGAATTGTGAGATAAAAAGTTGCAATTAGCTTTTTTTTTTTTTTAAGAATTGCGAGATGTAAACTTAGAAAAAGAAAAACAAGAATTCAGAGAAAATTAAGACAAAATTGTGAGAGATAAACTCAGAATTCAAAGGAAAATAAAGTCAGAATTGTGAGATGGTAAATTTTATTTTTATTCCATGATTACACAAAAAAAAAAACAATTGCGAAATGTAAACTTAGAATTCCAAGAAAAAAGTCAAAAATCTGAGATGTGAAATTTGCGATTCTGAAGAAAAAAGTCAGAAATGTGCGATGTAAACTTGCAATTAGGATTTTATAAGTTGCACCTGCAAAATATTAACTCACAATTCTAAGAAAAAAGTCAGAATTGTGAGATATGAACTCACAATTGCAAGAAAAAAGTAGCAATTAACTATTTATATTATATTTATACTATATTTTTATTTATACAATTTTTTTTTTTACTACTATTTTTTATTCCATGGCAGAAACAAGCTTCCATAGTTATGAAGGTGCGGACAGTTCTGTCTGAAAAATATTTTTAGGGAACATCTGTCTGACAAAATGTTTTAACAGACGATCCACGGGAGACACGATCCAGACACCTGAATGAAGAGGAAGCACTCTTGGAATATAGCATCGTTTTGAAATCACAGCCTGTAATCGGGTCATAGTTTAACACTAATAGCAATACAAGAGACACAGCAACTCTTGTAAGCAATGTTTACGGAGAAACCCACAGGGGGAATGACATTCCACTGTGCATGCCTTCCTGTCTAATGAGTCTAGCAGATCAGTGCTGTCTCAAGACAGGAAGTGCTGGCCGCTTACCCGCTGGACCGGACCTGTTCTGTCAGTGACAGGGAGAAGCTCAGGTAGTCAATCTGCTCAGTTTATCCAGTGCCTGTCAACATGTAGTCAATGGGAAGCTGTTTTTATTGCATTTGGTGCTTCTTCTGTCTGGACGACAGCTTTGCAGTGAGTGTTACTTACATTCATGGGTGACTGATTGGTTGGATGGAACTTGGTGATCTCTTTTGGGACAGTGTATAATGAGATCAATTTGTATCGGGCCTTACCCACGTATTGCATTTTGTCTGAAGAGGACAGAAGAAGGTCAAGGATGACTGGGTAACCCATCTGCTGTGCCATGAGCTTCTGTTGCTTCAGAGTTTGTCCTGCCAGGGCCCATAGAGCTGTTGCACCCTGCTCCCGCACATCCAGCTGGAACACCTGAACACAGGGCAAAGTTCAGAAAGAGTTTACTGTGCCAACGGTTGACTTGAGACTTTATGCAATATGAGAACCAAGTTTTCAAGGCAATTAAACCCCCAAAAATCTGACTTTTTTAAAAAATATATATAAAATACACTTCTGTCAGGACCACTAAATTACTAAAGAATTACTTACATTTACTAAATTACTAAACTTAAATACTAAAATTTTTTTTTTTAAATATATTTGGAGGAAATGGTCTTTTTGTTAGAAAATGGATCAAAGTTGTTTTATTTATAATAATATTCTAAATAAATTACTACAAGCATAAATTATAAGCATATTAATAACTAAATTAATTAATAAATTAATATTATTTAAAAAATATTTTGAGTGATTATGCAATTTTCTGATGTGTACTAATAAGAACAATTCTATAAATATTAATATTCAACTAAACTTTAGTGTAATATCTATATGACAGAATCTAACAGAATTGGCTTGTAGCTTATCTTTTAAATTTTTTTTGTTTTAATTTTAATGCTAGTAAAACATAATTTAGTAAATTAGTGTTTAAAAACATGCTAAAAATAATTTTACGTATGGTCTGTAGTAGCTGCATCCATATTCATTTCACTTTTAAACAATAATACTACATTTATTTATAATGTGCTCTTCTTATATCCAAAGTACTGCAACACATACAATAAAATAATAAAACAATATAAAACAAAACATTGAACCCAATTAATGTTCCTCCTAAGCAACAAAACCATTCCTCATAAATTCATACTGTGACTCTAAACAGTTTATGCACTAATGGATGTAAATCATATTTTTGATGGGTAAAAATTTTGATGGCAGTTCTCCAGAACACCATTCAAAAAACCCAACAGTACATAGTGTGACCAAAAAAAAACATCTTTATATTGATTTATTCCAAGTTATCCCTGCATTACTAACACTGTATGTTTTTGAAAAGTGACGAAAAATGGCTTAATTACCCACACAGCAAAATCCCCAGAGTTAAATCAACTCTGCTCAGAGTACATATTGTCCCAATCTACAGAGTGTTAAAGTAACACTGAAGCAGAGTTACCACTGTTGAGGATTATGTGATACGTTTTCATGTCTAAAAGCCTGAGCAGTAGTTGTTCATCTTCAACATTGTTAACAGTGGGTTTTCTTTATTAATGCTCACTCATCAATTAAAATAATTGCTTAATTATCCCATTAACTTTAACTCGGCTTCAGTGTTACTTTAACACTCTGTAGATTCGGACAATATGTACTCTGAGCAGAGTTGATTTAACTCTGGGGATTTTGCTGTGCAGAGGCAACATATTTAATTACTAAAGCTGCTGTTACATTACCTTTAAAAGTTGTAAAAGATCCTTGGCAGCTGATTGCCTGAGGAAGCACTGCTGGATGGCAGGATTTTGACTGGCTATAGATTCAAGCGCTGTGGCTGCCTTGACCTTAACAGGAATCTTCCTCTCTCGCAGGGCTTGCACCAGGGCACAGACCGCTCCTGCCTCACATATGAGCTCCTGGTTCTCCTGGTGACCCCGAGCCAGCTCTGCAAGAGCCAAGCAGGCCTCTTCCTGTAGTACTTCTGTCAGACAAAAACACAGCTATTTAATCTAAATGCAAATGAGTGCATATTTTACAGGAAGTAAACAGTACCAGAGTTCACAGACAGGAATTCAACAAGATGTGGAACTCCTCCAGCATGTGCAACAGCGGTTTGGTTGCACAGGCTTTTGACGCATAGTGTACGGATGCATCTGACAGCATTTACTAGCACATCTTGTAGGTCAGAGGTCAGGAGCTTGACTACCAAGGCCACCCCACCCTAGACAAAAAATTGGGGGGCATTTGTTTAAAACAGATGTTTTAAGTTCTTTAAATGTGTATAGACAGCATAAAAGTTTTTTGACTCACCAACTGAGCAATGAGGTTTTGGTGCTGTTCACTGTGTCCCGCCAGATCGGCCAGTATAACAGCACAGCGAGAGTGCAGCTCAGGCTGGTGGCCGCTGAGGAGCTTGATCAGCACTGGTACGGCACCATGATGCACCAGATCTTCACAGACTTTCCTATTCTCTGACATATGACACAGCACAGCTGTAGCCATGCACTGCACCACCAGTCTATCTGAACAAAGGAGACCCACCAGCACTGCAATACCTCCTGCAGTGCAGTGATTATTATTAGGCAGAAACATAATGCAATCTGCTAACATTACTCAATCTTCTAGCTCAGTGGTTCTCAAATGATTTAACCTCAGAACCCACTTTTTTTTCAAGTGGCGATTCAACACAGTAGTTTCTTCAGGATTTATGAAGGTACATTTTTACGACCAAGAAAAGAAAAATTATAGGAATAAATTGAAGAGAACACAATATATCAATATGTTCTCTAAATGTAAATGTCTATTCAGCAAACAATGAGTTGTATTAGCAACACTTTAACTGTTATAAATACAACTTCCAACCAATCTCCATTATTTTTAAAAAACATTTTAGAAAAAAAATAGCTGGAATATTTCTGTTCTCAACTACTAGAATATGGTAATAACTTGTTTTATACATTCTGATCACAGAAAAGTGATGTTTTGATTTTTGTTGTTCATTGGTGCAAATGTTTAAAGATTCATAAATCAAAATACATTTACTTGAGAAGCAAAATTACATAAGGTAAGAAGTCTTGTTTTCTATGAAAGTGATCAAAATGAATTGTGTTTATTTTTGAAACTAGAACAAATATCCACAAATAGGCTTAAAAAAATCGACTTAATACAAAGGGAAAGACTTTCTGCTCTGATTTAAGAGCTTTTTAAGGCCTTAATTTGATGAAGGGTGAATTAAGACTTTTTAAACCCTTTTTAAGACCTGCAGAAACCTTGAGTAGTAATATTGTTTACTCTACAAAAGTATTAAAATGCTTTTAGATTAAAATATTGTAGTAGGTTGCTGAATATGAGAAATATTCCATTAAATTGTATTAAAAATTATTTACATTGTAATTTTCCCGCTGTCAGAACAGTCATGTGACCAATTTTGGGGCCAGGACCTACCAGTTGAGAACCATTGTTCTAACATTTAGCTTTTTAAATAGCAGAAATTATGTAAAATTGAGATGTATGAAATTAGCTTGCTTATCAAGACTTTATATATCTATGACCTGCTTTCATTATATCCTCACAGGAGGACTCAATGTTTACACAAAGAGCCTCAAGGCACCTGAGGGCCATCTCCAGCCGTCTGGTGTCCTGGCTCTGGATCATTTCTGCAGAAAAAAAAATGGAGATCAGGCAAGTCACTAAATCACAAATTTAAAAAAAAAATTTTTTAACTAATTATTCATTTAAATAAATAATTTGCTACTCATCTAAAATGTGGAATATTGTAATAAAAAATGTGTTGAAATTCTAAATGAGAAGCTTAATGATTTCTGTCTGATAATATAAATATTTCTACATACAATAAAAGTTTAGTTTTGACTGCTGACAATTTGGAATGCACATTTTAAATCTACAATATCATACCGACAAGAATCTTCCACACAGGAAGCCCGTTCAAGTTCAGCTGAATGAGGTGTCTAAGGATATCTGTGTGAAAGTAAAGTGCTGCCAGGTGGACAGAGTTATTGCCCTTGCTGTCTTCCTCTCTCCAGTTTGCCCCAGTGGACAACAGGACGTCCAGAGCTTCCACTGAACCCGAGGTCGCTGACAATAACAGCGGTGAACTGCCATACCTGAAAAAAAAAAACAATCATCCAATTGAACTTTCTATGCATCAAAAAATGCAGAAAGGAAATGTATCACTGTTTACAACATTGATAATAAGAAGAAATGTTTCTCTAGTACCAAATCAGCATATTAGAATGATTTTTGAAGGATAATGTGACACTGAAGACTGAACTAATGGCTGCTGAAAATTCAGCTTTGCCATGACAGGAATTAATTACATTTTAAAATATACCAAAATAGAAAACAGTTATTTTAAATTGTAATAATAATTCACAATATTAATGTTTGTACTGAATTGTTGATCAAATAAATGCAGCCTTGGTGAGACTTCTCTCAAAACCATTAAAAAATCTTCAACTTTTGAAATGTATACATTAAAATATATACATAAACATGTATATCCTTACAGTAAATTTAGTGCTAAAATATATCACGTACTCAGCAGTGGTCTTCATCTCCAATAAAGCAGGGTCTTTCCTACATAGCGCTTGAATACATGCCACTTGGCCGTAAAAGGCTGCAAAATGAATAGCCATCCAACTCCTCTTGTCCACAAGTTTGTAGTCTGCTCGCAGTGCTAGAAGACAGCTTAGAGATTCAAGGGAGCCACATTGTGCAGCAAGGTGCAGTGGAGTGAGCCCTAAAAGGGAAATAAATGTTAAAAAAAACATCTTTGGACGCATTGAGCCAGGTTTTACATCACTGATGCTAAACACTACTGGTTGCATCAATTTTGCTTTTTGAAGTGGAGGTTTCACGTATTAAATAAAGCACAATAATAATAATAACCATACAGTTAGATGTGTTATACCAGGTTTGACATCATTGATAGCATTTTTTTTGTCTTTTTCATGTGACCTTAATAAAAGCCCCTTAATAAGTAAAACATATTATTACAAAAAATATAGGCTATATAATGCATATTTAGATATTAAATAAAAAATATTAATATTGGTTGTCATTTTTTACATTTTTGGTTTTTCTTTTTCTTTCAGGATATGACAGCTTTAAATATTCTTACCTGCTCCTTCTAGGAATGGACCTCCAACAACTGATTTTCCTGACAATAAAGAAAATGTAACGTAAGAACATATAGAAATGTCTGTAAGCTTTTAATGCATTTGTGTTGCATTGACCTGAGTTAGTGAATCTCTCGCTGCGTATCTGGTTGAGGTTGACTCCTGCTGCAGCGAGCTGGAGGATGATGTGTGATTGGTTGTTGGCTGCAGCGTGGTGAAGCAGAGAGAGACCCTGCTCATCAAGAACGTGCAGGTGGGACGTCGGGTTCCTGCAACTCAGTGAGTGAAACGCTGCACACATTCCTCTCTCTGCTGCTGCCTTCAGCCCAAATGCTACCGTCTGAGTTAGAAGCACATTTCCATGTTTAAGTACAGAGTATGTACATTGAGTGACTCTGAACCCAAAGTATGAATTGATTGTCAGTTATTACCTTGCACTTTATGGCTTTTGTGTAACCAAATGTTTTCTTGAATTGCTCGTGTAGCTCGATGTCTGTCAAGGGCAGTCTCTTCCCTTTGAGGATTTTGATGGAAGTGTTTAAAGCCCCCCACCACTGAACCATGTTATGTTGAGGATAAAGCGACTCTAACTCAATGCAGATGACATTATAGCTGCAAAACACAAGTGTATGTTAGATGCTATAAAACGCAACATTTTAGGTGTACAGCATTTATTTCATTGAATATATAATTGCATGCATTTATACTATAAAGAGTGCTGACCTTTTCCCTTCGATCTCACTGAGTGGAATTGGAAACTGTGTTTTATAAGTGGAGTCCTGACGAAGTAACTCATAAAGGTAATTGGCGGCTTGAGTCTGAAGTGTTCTGAAAGCTACCTACACAAAAAAAATTAATATCTATTTAACCAAATTAAGCATACTGTATCATACTGCTGGAAAACCTGTTGTACACAATCTACTACATCAGAATTTCAACTTACCTTTTGGTCATATAAACAACTGCACCAAATTGCATATTTTTACTCCGTTGGGGCCTCTGAATAAATCTGAGGTGTTTTTTCCTACTTAAGTATGAGCTCCATATTCTCCTATGTCTCCTATACTATATGAGCCATAAAAGCTTAAAAGTATTAAATATGATACTCAACAAAATGTTTTTTTTTTTCTTTTTCTAAAGGTTGAATAAACTGATCCATTCATTCCAAAATAAATAAAAATATTTATTTTGAATATTATTTTAGGCTTTACAGGGTTAATACTATAAATAATCTATTTAATACCCTAAAGTACATAGCAACAACCAGTACTTTTCAAATGAACGGTTCATTATTCATTCGATTTTTGAATATTTGTTTACATTGCTTTGATTTATATTAAAAAGGAATTTGTATGGTATACCCCTAGTTTGCATATGTGGATCAATTTAGTCATTTTTCATCTGTTATTTATGTATTTAATTTGATATCTGCAATGTTAATAATAATAATAACAATAATATTGTTATGTTTTATTATTACATTTTAATTTTTTTATTTCATGTTTTATTATTATTATTTACGTTTGTTATTATTATTACATTTATGGTTGCATACTTTACTAACAACTAATTAAGCAAATTCTAAAGGGAAATAAACTTGACATTTTCTGAGTGTATTAAAGTAAGTATTAAACTGAAAGTTGATTTTAAAAAGTGCTTTAGACTCATATCTCACCTTCATTTCCTCAGTGATGTCATCAAGAGGAGGAGTCCCCACATCAAATTCAATCCCTCCGTGAAGGTGAAAATACTGATTCTGCTTCTGTGGAAAGTGCTTGCAGGCAAAGTCTGGTCCGAGAAGATGTGGAGGAACCTCTCGTTCTGTTTTCAGCTTATCATCTTTAAGCAAAGCAAAATGCATTCACCAATGTCAATCCACTCACATATTAATCAGACATAGCAGTGATCAAAAGACAACGCAAACCTGACAAAGGTGAAAGCATTTGAGAAAAATTAGGAATCAACATCTTTTTCCTCAAGGATATCAGCAGGGGCACCAGGAATGTGATGAGTTTCAGGTAGACGAGGTCCCTGGAGACTTCTGCATTCCTCTCGAGGTGCTTTCTCACCAGAATAACGTGGTCTGACAGCCTTTTCTGTAGCCTCTGGTAGGTGGCCAGATCAATGTTGTCCTCAGTGAGTCGGACCACATCAGATAGTCTATGAGATGCCTCAAACACAAACAGATTTTGGTGCTGGCGGACAGAGGTCAGGTAGGCACTCAGCTTGATCAGAATGTTTTCTGAGTATTGTGAGAAGAGGTTCTCCTCCTCTGCGCTGTTGGGTTCATAAGTTGGGTCTACATCCATGTTCTCCTTATAAATGTCCCGATAACATGGAACATCTGAGATGTCTGTTAAACCTGGTGATACAAATCAGTGTATATTTTCCATTTTCATTATATATATATATATATATA
>NW_015505499.1:284345-321551 GCF_001515645.1 Sinocyclocheilus grahami
TATATATATATATATAAATTTTAAAGAACATTTTTGAAATGGTAAGACTTTTTTTTTAATGGTATTTTTGCTATTTCAAGCAACCTAACACAAAAATAGTGTTTTTAGTGTTAGGTAACTATAAAAAAAAAAACGTACAAATGACATTATTACTTTGACATCTTTCTTTGTCTGTTCTAGATTGAAATACTTCGTATTTTACCTGCATTGAGGAACTCTGTGAGCACATCTTTCTTCGTTTGAGGAACACCATCTGAATCCACGGCCATGATGGACCTCCATAACTCAGAGAAGCGTGTTCGTTTTTCTCTAGAAATGTAACTCCCGTGCCAGAGAGCCTTCATGGTATAATCTATGTTTATTAGTATTTGACCGACTTTAGTATCGTAATATGCTGGTGGTAGCTGGCATGTGGAGCTCTGGTCATAGTTGGGTACCAGACTGACGACGGGAAGTTGGTTTAAACCATATATTCCCACAGTCAGCTCCCTCACAATCTGGTGGACCATTCTGTAATCCAGGGGCAAACTCGAGTCAAAGGGAGCCAGAAAAATGATGTTGGGAGCTAATATGTTCCTCATTTGTCTGATGATGCCAGCAGGTGCATCCACCGGCAGGTTGTGTTCCTCAGCACTGAGCAACCAGTGACAGGAGGTCAGGCTGAGCAGTTCTTGCAGATCTTTGCGGTCATATTTCTGAAGTAAAGACTGAGCGGTTAATGCAGCACGAACAGCCTTCTCGCTGCTCTGATCTGATGGCATCGCCATCAAAACTTCATCTGTTTTTTTCTGCTACAGACGATATGAGTGCGGTAAAATGAAGGTAAATAATTCCCTTTCAAAAATACTATTAAGGTTCCCCTCAAAAGATTGAGTTGTCTGATTACATTTGTGAGTTTGAAGAGCGTTGCTCTTAGCAACCAGTGACGCACATTGACGGTTCTGCAGTTCTTCAAATTAACCAATAGATGGCGCTGTTGTACGCTTTCGCGGTCAGGTCAGTGCAACATGTAGGATTAGCTCGTAATTTATTTTTAATTTTTTATTATTGTTAGTTTATTTAACGGTCCAGATGACATTAATACACTGTAAATACGTCAGAGGCTATTTGCATCGGTAATCAATGGACTGAATGTTATAAAATTACCCTAAAAACAAATACAAAGTGTAAAATAAAATTACAACAAATTATTAAAATTATGGTAAGCAAAAAAGCAAAAGCACAACAATGAATCATAATAAGAAAACAAAAGACGCGTCTGCGTTTAACCAATTTTCACAGTTCAAAATTCATCTTATATATAATTACTATATTTATTAAATTAATTATTAAATTAAATATATTATATCGTTATTATGTATAATTGAATTTTCACAAAAATATACATGAATAAAAAACAAAAGCAAATGTGCAGACGTTATGTTACACATAACTAGGAATGAAAAGCACCAATAAATAAATAAGATAAAATAAAAAGTAATAGAAATTTATATTACAACTCGACAACGTATATAGCATCCTTTAACAAAATAAATGAATCGTTAATCGCGTAAATGATTTCGACTTCTTATGTTTAAACAACAAATAAAAAACAGCACAACTAGAGAGCTCCTTGATAAACGCCCCTATCTGGAGCGTGTCGTTACGTAATTAATATTCATGAGCTAAATAGGTTTCGCGGATGTGTGCAAGGAGTGCTTTGAAAACGCTGTGGCAAGTACTGCGCATGCGTGGGTCAGACTGAACAACATACAGCTACCTTTGCCCAGAAAGCGATCTTGGCTTAACCCTCCGAAAGTGTACAACTTTACAGTTTTAGCAACTTATTTAAAATCACATGCTGAGAAGAGCTGTTGTCACTTTTTGATTTTCAGCTGACAATGAAAGCTGTTATTTTAGCTGCAGGTTATGGAACAAGACTGCAAAGAGATATCGAGAATGACACAGCTGGGAATTTCAAGCATCTAGGTGGCATTGCAAAGCCGCTGCTTCCTGTTGGTTCACGAGCGCTTATCTCACACTGGGTCAAGGCACTGACCAAAACACGATGTGTGGACACAGTCTATGTGGTTGTGAGTGCAGAATAACTATTTTCTTTTAAACATATGACCATATCGAGCTTTTACAGTCATAGTGTTTGACTTGCATGATTATGATAACTTGTACAATCTGTTGAACAGACCAATGATCTTTACCATGAAGCATTCCAGCAGTGGGCTCAAGAATTCCCCAATGTTAAAATCATAAATGATGGTACAAGAAGAAATGAGGTGAGCATCATGGAATGGAGCGGTTTGTGAATGTGAAAATATGATATTTAATTGTTAACTGTCTCTGCAGGACAGACATGGTGCTGTTGCCTGTCTTCAATTGACGGTCAAGCTGTGTGCTGTAGATGACCACTTACTAGTTATCGGAGGGTATAACCAGCATCAGATTAAATGAGGGAAATGTTTTAAATTGCTTTAAAATGAGAAAAAAAATTTTTTTCATTTTGCAGCGATACTTTATTCAAAGAGGATTTCAGCCTGAGGAAATTCACAGAGAGGTTCTTCGAAGTGCAAAATAAAGACAAAGAGAGCAACTTAGTGCTGTCGTACCAATGCAAGGATGAGGGTAAGCAGAACAATATTTTTTGACTTTGCTAAACACATGGTCACTAAATTTTAAAACCATTATTATATCATTTCCCACCTTCAGAAACATCCAAATACGGGATTCTGGAGTTGGATGAGGACCTTAAAGTACAGTGTATGAAGGAAAAACCTCTCTTGAGTGAAACAAGTTCACGTAATGCAGTACGTTTTCTTTTGTATAGTATGATACAAGATGATATTTCAGTACTATTTGTCCTTATTATTAGAGTAAATATTTTTAATGTGTTGTCCTCGCTTTGCAGTGTCCTTGCTTTTACTTGTTTTCACAAACCTCACTTCCGCTTTTGGACATTTTTCTCAATGAGAAGAAGGTACAGTTTATCTATATTTATTTAGCTGTTATCGATCATGTTATTTTTTTTAATGTAACTCTTCTCCATGCAGAATACACCCATTGAAGAGTGGGATGCACCAGGGACCTTTCTTTCATGGCTCATATTAAGGTTACTTACGGGCATATAATAAAGCATTGTGTTTTTTTCAGTGACATTAATAACTCTGTTTATTTTAGGAGGCCTGTGTACGTACACAGGATATCTGGTCGATTTGATGTGGGAAACCTTCCATCATACATAGAATGTGACAAATACTTCAGGAACCAACTTCAAAATCCTTCTGTTTATTTAATGTAGTACAAACATGTAATGACATTCAGAATAAAACTGGCCATCAATTTTAGTTTTTTTGTGAATTATTGCCATAAATGGGTTAATTGTACTCATTCCCAATGCCCCAAACCAATCATTTAAGGAGAATATTCATATTAAAAAAGAACAGAACCAGAAAAGACAACTGTCAGAAAATTAAATTATGTAGCGACAAGCCTTTTTGCACTTATCCGAGGCCTTCTCATGGTTGTTCTCTAAACTTGCTGATTCTGGAACCGAACTGCATGGCTCTCTTTGGCAAGAGAGCAGAGAGTCCCAATCCCAACTCAACAGCTGCTAACCTCAGTAACAGCTTTTCTCCAACTCCTCTAGGTAGAGACAAGTCAGCCTTCTCCAACACATGTAGTCCGTTAAAGAAACTGACTACATCTTCATCCAAGTATGAGAATCTGAGATAAAAGAATAAATGTATTATGTACAATACTATAGCATTTAATGTTTGGTTTAACCTTAAATATTCTTTAAGCTGTAAAGTGTAATTCTTGCCTGGCCTCTTTTCCATGGTCCCCAATGATTCGGTCATCCCTTCCAAGATTTCTTTAGGATATTCGTCCCAGTTCCATAGCCAGCTCTTTGATGAGTCCTTCCAGTCCCGAGTTCTTAAAACGCACCCTGTGTCTGGAGTATCCCGCCAGCTGTTCATCTGCCCCAATGCCAGTCAAAACCACCTGCGAGAAGAGGAAAATTTTATACAGTGTGACCTAGGTTTTACATTAACATCAAGTTTTCATTCAAGTTACCTTTGCTTCTGAAGTATAAAGTTCTTCAACACCCTCATTTATGACTCCAATTCCTCTGGTGGCAAACCAGACGGCACATCCAAGGCTGTCATCCAGAACAGTGTCCAAAGGGTGCACTAAATGGCAGATGAGTTTCTGTCGCATTTCCTTAAGCTCATCTTGATTTGCATTAATCTTGATAAAGTTCCACTGGCGCTTTGGACTGAGGTTTTTTAGTTCTTGCAAACCAGCTCTACCAGTTATTCGGTCTGGCACATCAGAGCAGTTAAAGCTCTGTTGATCCGACTGTATTATCTGCATCACAGTCTTTCTTCTTATTTTTTCCTTTCTTCAAAGACTTGGGAGGCACTTTTCCTTCTTGGATTTTGAAAGCAACATTGAGAAGGTCAATGGGTTTGTCTGCAGGGACGTGCCTATCAGCAAGGGCAGCTAATATCATTGAATCAATTCCCCCAGAGAAAAGAATGGCAATATAAGCTTTCGTATGATTCAAGGGGATCGCCAATTCATCTTGAGCAGGTAGGCACTGTACTCTCTTACGGACAGCCTCACTTAGAACGTCAATGAGCGCGGTAACCATTGCTTTCTTTTTAGAGTTTGTTAGGAATTCTTTCAGATTTTCAACAGAGGTTTGAGAAACATTCTGATCTTGTTCAGTTTTAAGTGATGAAATGGATGTGTTCATTGGACAAATAGGAGAGGTCAGGTAAAGTCCTGAACTATTTATGTTTACAGAGACAGATCTGGGAAGACCTTCGCATTTCAATTCCGGGCTTTCATTTGGCTCTTCATCACGGTGCGAAACCCATAGATAAAGTTCAAATATAAATGTCCCTAGAGGTGAAGAGTCTGTTGGGTCAAACCTGTACACTCCACTAGGTGGTACTTCCTGCCATTGGGACTGAATGTTATCTAATGGCAGGGAAGCAACTGATGAAAGTGTGAATGATGTTTTTTCAGGATCGAATTTCCAAAGAAGACTTCTTCCAAAAAAGTCTCTCCCAAACCAGATACAGTGCTCTACTTTTTGGTAATATATAAAGGACCAGGGTCCTTTGAGTTGTGAAAGTAAAGCTACTATATCCGAGGAGCACTGCACCATTGACAGATGATGGAGAACAATTTTGGTGTCATTTTCTCCCAGATCTACTCTCAGACCACCGAATACCTCTCCATTCCAGAGAAGCATGTTTCCACTGTCATCTTGAAGAGGCTGGGGTGTCGGGCAACCTCTCATGTGAAGCACATGTGCAGAGAACAGGAGACTGCAGGTTGAGATTGTTTCTGTAATGTCCCAGCTAGAGCTGGGCCCTCTGTGTTTGAGATTTTCATGGACATGCTTATCCAGTGGATCATGTGGTGTGGTCAAACTGACCACACAGCAGATCCCACACATGATCTCAAGGCACTATATATCTTGATATTCTTTTCTCATGTTATCCAGATCCTCTATAAGAGACAAGATGCTGGCTGTATTAGAAAGCACTAATGGTACAACTATTATTTATATTTGTCATTTATGATTCATTATTTATGAATCTTACTTTTACAAGCGCTAAGGGTCTCTCCTTTGTCTGCCAGGAAGAATATATTGCTGTTGGGCTGCTGGGTGTACACTCTCTGTAAGAATAAGCATATGTGTACCAAAACATGATTTACTAGCAAATCTACAAATGCCTTGTCCAAATACCCACACTTGCAGTCTTGGCCATTTGAGAGCATATATGTGTGCGACAGGTGTGCAAGACTGTCACTGGTCTTAAAAACGTTTGCAACTGCTTTTTATCACTTAATTAGAAGCACCACAAATTGGGTTGTGTCATGTTATAGGGACTACTGAACAGACATTTAGAAGTTGATTTTAAAATGCTAAGTATTTAAAATAAAAATAAAGCTATGTAAGCACTTGCATTTTTACAACACTATAAGTGTGTCCCATCAGGTATTGAAAAGTTCGACACACTTGTGGTCTTCATCCTCACTTGAACACTTGGGCCAAATACAGGAAATACGTCATACAATTAGTCAAGTGGTCAAGTGCAAAGACCACAAGTGTGGGTATTTGGACAAGGCAATGGTCTAAACATACGAGTCATTACAATTCTTCAAAAATGAAACAAATTCCTATCCTAAAATTCCTAAAATATGACATGTGAAGACCTTGAGATACACTTTGATATCTCGTACATGTTCTTACATGCAATATTCTTAAGAAAAACATGACACTGTATAATCTGAATCCCAGTGTTTTGGAAAATAGCAATAGCTTCTATAAATTTATGTTCCTACTTATGTGTTACATTTTATATTTTATTTTGTTACTATTTTACATTTATTTAAATGGAAAAATGTCTCAAAGTATTATGGAGCATATGGCAAGCATATTCTCCTGCTTTCAAAATGAAGAAATTTAAATAATTGGAAATACTGATTTCCAAGATTATTGAAGCTATTCAGTCAGCGAGCGAGTGAAGAAAACACAGGCATTTTAGTGATGACTCATCTGAACACCTCTGATTGGTCATTGCATTCATAAGCTCAACAGCAGCGTGTGTGATTGGTTATAATGCGCAGCGCTGTAAAAACGCGTCTGTCTCCGGTCAGCGCCAGCCAGCAAACGCAGATTTGAATTTAGCAGCTGATGATGACGCACTGAACGATTTCATCATGCTGGCCTGGTTGTATCAAATATAGAAAATATTATTCGGCTATTTTTTGTCTTTTGGAAGCTGCATTCAAAATCCATTTGGCTCAAAAATCACTTGGAATGGGCATGACGCCTCTGATACTATTATTACATGTTAACGTTACCTTTTAAAGTGTTTTTCATCATATAGCCTATGGTGTTCTGTAGGAGCTGTGTAAATTGCAGTTTATTTTTTGTCATCTATAATTGAGTGACAGCATCTGCTACTCCAAATGTAGAATGACCCATATGGCAGACTAATTATTAATATAACAAGATGACATACATAGCCTACACTGTTTTTCTTCCAATTGCTCAACTCCTCAACAACAATCTTTTGCTCGGTTATCTGTGAATGAATTATTAATTGAAAACATTAATGTGCTAAACGTACTGTAATAGTGACCACTTATCATAAAGTTATGATTATTACATTATACAGGCTATACTAAATATTTTGATAGGAAACCTTCTTGTTCAGCTCCTTTTTTTGTGCGCGCTCTTCTTGAGCTCCAGGTTCCGTTCGCTGGATGTTTTTAGAGGACATTTTATATCAAAACGCTTCGGATGATTTAAGCATTTGACTGGAGCATTTTAACAAAGAAATGTGGAAGAATGAGTATGAGAGACTGGATGGTTTAAATACAGGTAATGTGTCTAGAAAAATAAGATGTACATTGGCAAAAAATAACAGCTCAGATAGGTCAAAAGCAAAAGGTTTTTGACCACCAAACAGTTGATATCTGTCTGAAACTGAGGTCAGACTTTATATTAGGTGCCCATAACTATGATGTACTTACATAAAAAAATAAGTACAATGTACTTATTGTGGTCATATTGTATCGCAAAACACGTTTGCTGCTATTGAGGTGGGATATGGGTAAGGTTAAGAACAGGTTTGGTGGTTTGGGTAGGTTTAAGGGTGGGTCAAGGTGTAATGGATGGGTCAACAGTGTAATTATAAATGTAATTACAGAAATTAATTACAGATGTAGCTACATATAGGTATTTTTTACAAATATAAGTACAATGTAAAAACATGTATGTACACAATTATTAAATTATTAATTTAAATGTAAGTACATAGTAGTTAAGGCCACCTAATATAAAGTGGGACCGAAACTGTTATTATCTGATCTGATTTCCTACCATACTTGAAGGTAGACAAAAATAATGCATATAATAACTCTTAGTGTACCACATCCACTTATTAAATATCCACTAAATATTTTTGTCGCAAAATAAAATCTGATTGCTATATGAAGCTGATATTATCTGATACTATCCTTTCTGATATCCTACCACACTTAAGGGGGGATAAAATTAACATGATTGCATAACTCTTGCTGTACGAAACATCTTATCCAAAACATATCCAAGTATTTTTATTGCACTTTAACAGAGAGGTTATTTCAAAGCACATTTTTGCATTTTAACCTTCAAAGGGAAAAAAAATATAGGCAAAGCTGACAGGATTTTACTGTCTTGTAAAAAAATGTAATCCATCAAATACAAGTATACAATGGAGCCTTTTGACTTTTTCTCCCACAACACTAAATAGTCAACAGGCACAATCCTAAATCCAGAATCCTGATCCATGAGGTCATCGCTTGTGATGACAAAAGGTTTTGTAACACATCCCTGAAATGTATATATACATGTATTGACAATATAGGTCAATATATAGCATTATACATCCAAACAGATTTTAGAATATTTTACACCCAGTGACCCACCAAAACAGCTGATGTCTAGATTATATGATTTCCTACAATACAAAAGGGGTATTAAAAAAATTAACATGATATCATAACTCTTGGTGTACATGACGTACTTAGCCAAATATTTTGTTGCCCTGTAACTGGAGAGTTTTGCTCAAAACATGTCAAAGCACATTGTTTGCATTTTAACCTTGAGGGGTAATAAGTTTAGTCAAAGCTGACCAGCTTTTACTGTCTTACTCTAAAAATGTGTTGAATCCATTGGATTCAAGTATTTAGGGTACACTGGAGCCTTTTGCTTATTTCTCCAGCAACACCCAACATCCACAATCTTAAATGCAGAATCCTTATCCATGAGGTCATCGCTTGTGATAACAAAAGTTTTTATAACACTTTTAAAATGCACATACATTTTGCGATGCCATAGAAGAACCATTTTTGGTTCCACAAAGAACCATTCAGTCAAAGGTTCTTTAAAGAACCATCTCTTTCTTACCTTTTTATAATCTGAAGAACCTTCTTTCGCCACAAAGAACCCTTTGTGAAACAGAAAGGTTCTTCAGATGTTAAAGGTTCTTTATGGAACCATTTAGACAAAAAGGTTCTTCTATGGCATCGTGAAGCACCTTTATTTTTAAGAGTGTACCTGAAATGACACTGAGACAAAAGACATTTTGTGATTTAGTTTTGATCAAGATGGTTAAATAAACAAATTTCCAGTACCTGTCAAACAAGTTGTTGTTGTAGGTTCATATTTGCAGGTCATACTGACCCTAACTAGTTTTAATACAAATCATCAAATATCACACTTTGAAAAATAGTAAATAGTAACCATTGCAAATGGTATACAGAAACACACACACACACACAAACAAAATAAATGAGATAAAACTGTATTTAACAAAGTTTTGCATTTTCTAATTGTATTGTTATTTACACAACACAAATATACTCTATACAGTAATTATAGCCTATACTTTAAACAAATTTCCAGTACCTGTCAAACAAGTTGTTGTTGTAGGTTCATATTTGCAGGTCATACTGACCCTAACTAGTTTTAATACAAATCATCAAATATCACACTTTGAAAAATAGTAAATAGTAACCATTGCAAATGGTATACAGAAACACACACACACACAAACAAAATAAATGAGATAAAACTGTATTTAACAAAGTTTTGCATTTTCTAATTGTATTGTTATTTACACAACACAAATATACTCTATACAGTAATTATAGCCTATACTTTTGTGAAAAAATTATTTGATGTTTGTAAGAGGATCTTTACTAATGGGCTTATGATTTAGCATTTTAGGCTCAGTTCAACCACAAATTATGTGCTTTTTGCAAGTGTAATTGTTGAAAGCGTAATGTTTAGTTGATTTTTTTATTTATTCATATCGGGTGTACTTTCACCCTCGTTGTGTAGTTAAGCTGCTTTTTTTAATGTGCTATAAAACGGGAACATTTCCAGGGACAAGACACCAAAAAGAGGAACATTAGGTGACCCTAAAAAAGATCCCTCTACTTGCCACTACATATGATTTTTTTTTTTTTTATGTTTATCATTATTCTCTGACAATATTCACAGAATACAAAAAAATATATTTAGATTGTTTGGTAGGACCAGAAAACAAACAAACACAAATCTCTCATGTCTGATCAAAAACTGTCTGATGCATTGTACAGGCAAACTATATTTTAAGGTTTGAGTCATTGCAAGTACACACTAGATGTGCACTTAATTATTCAGATATTAAAAGCAAGCACCTAGAAGTCATTTTAATCTGTTGTCTGTTGAGCTAAACATAGAATCCATTGGTTTTGTTAATCATTCCTATTTTTAATACCAGTTAGATCCCACTCTCCTGTTTCGTAAACTACTAACCTCATTCATGACACCAAAAACCTGCATTTACTGAATTACAGTGTTTGTGTTTGTGGTCCTGTTGATTGTGCATTAGCCCCTGTGCTTCACAGTTCTGTTGAAATGTGTGGTCACTCATGAAAGACTTAAGTGTTAAATCACGTGGACAGTGTTTACTTGTGTGTTTCCACCTCTAATATCACAAACACACTCATTTGTTTGGGTTCAGTCATGGTCATATACTCCTGTATTGATTCTAGACACCTGTGTAAAGTTTGGATCCTTATCAGATGAAAAACTGTCAATATCCAGGGTTACTAAATGTGTTGGTAAAATTCCTCTACTGACTTGTCAGGTCAAAGAAAACCAAGTTTAGTTGAAATTGCTGAATTTAAAAATTCTAGATGTAGACCACAAATATGTGTTTTCCACCTTGAAAACCATTAAAAGAGCCTGAATATTGTTGCTGTATAGTTTGATAACAAAAAGTCAACAGTAGAGTGTCAGATTATTTCATTTTATTGATGTGTGATTAAATGTAGATGCAAATTATATGAGCAAGCAAGGTGCAAAGCTCATTGTCATGTTATGAAACCAACAGAGTGATAGAGAACAATACCAAGTCTGTGACCTGAGTGATCTGATTCCATGTCTCAAATTTCTGTGGATAGGATGGTTCTGTGTGCAACATGACTCAGCTTTGAGTCTTCTGTGAATGGGAGGTTCCTAATCGTCAGACTTTTTAATCAAGCCCAAAACCAGTATTAGATGTTGCTTTGTCATTCCATGCAAATACTGCAGCAAATAAATATGAAAACCACTAACAAAGAGGCATAATGACACAATCCTCTGTGTTTGTTATGTGATTAAATGTGACATATCATTGCATCATGTTATTACTTAAAAATAACCAAACGGAGCAAAGCATTACTTCACTTTTTATGCATTATCTTGTAAAAAAATTAATAAATAAAGATACAAACAGATATAAAACATGCTATGGGCTTCTGCATGGGCATTGTTAAATGAAGAACGTCCACTCAGACTATTAATTATAAAAGACTGAAATGCACTCTCATGTTTATGCAATAATTGGGTTGGAGAAGTGAGTGTGAGTGTGTAATAAAGCAACTTTCCTTCAAACCAAAAGCAGAAGGCAAAACCGTGTTCCTGGTCATTCATAGCTTTTTAAATAACTGTAGATTTGGGTTTTTCTACTATTTCACAGTATGTTTGTTTCTGTGCTCAAATGCTGTGTGTTAAAACTGACACTAAGCACTGACCTGAATAGAATAAATCGGAATACTACTGGGAAGAGCCATTCACTGCCAAGCTGTTACGAAATAGCTGTCATTGATCCAAAGTGCAACTCAGTACAGTGAGAAAGAAAACTTCCAGAGCTGATTGTGAATGTTGAAAATAAAATCAATCAATCTATCTATCTATCTATCTATCTATCTATCTATCTATCTATCTATCTATCTATCTATCTATCTATCTATCTATCTATCTATCTATCTATCTATCTATCTATCCATCCATCCATCCATAAAAAATTTGCACTGATTTTATGCAAACTCTAAATGTCTAAACTCCCATCCATCCATCCATCCATCCATCCATCCATCCATCCATCCATCCATCCATCCATCCATCCATCCATCCATCCATCCATCCATCCATCCATCCATCCATCCATCCATCCATCCATCCATCCATCCATCCATCCATCCATCCATCCATCCATCCATCCATCCATCCATCCATCCATCCATAAAAAATTTGCACTGATTTTATGCAAACTCTTCTGTTTATCATGGCCTGTGTTGTAAAATGTCCTATTGACAGAGATGTACTGTGCACCATTTAGGCCCACGAGTCCAACAGAACACCCATCAAAGCATGTAATGGTGACACACAAAAAGATTGTCTGATGCTAAGAGTAGTGTTGATACTTATATGTGCTTTTAATGGCATACCATTTGAATGATAAACAAAAAAAATGTATTATGTAGTGTAGTGATATATGTAGCCTGGGGCTAGTTCTCACATATCAAACAATAGTAATAATGCTACTATTAATGATTACTTAAATATTAATTAAACATTTGTTGCATTAGTACCCATGATAATACTGAACATGTTTACATGTTGTGACAACATGCCCCAATACTTTCATTATAGCCTATTGTTGACCCTTATCTTAATGTATGCTGTTTCGCTTTGTTCACTTAACCAACAGCTATAGCATATATCACGCATTGCATTTTACTTTGAAGGACAGGACTCACAAAAACATCATTTAAAAGGGGATTAAACGAGGTGTTTGGAATCATGTAAAAGGCACTTGTGGAGAGACAAACATTTGTGACAACTAGCCCCGTCTCCCATAATGTAACATGCAGGCTATATAGGCTTTATATTTTAGCCATATTTATATTTTTGCAGATTTTGACCTTGTTAGACAAGCTCGTGTTATTAAATATGTTTGCTGTGTCACCGAAACTGGTTCTGTCTTTGTTGAGCGCAAGGGGCGGAGACTGGAGTCTACTATCGCAATATATTAGCAGCAGTCTGACCGGAGGGCTGTGTGGTAAACACGGTGCTCGGCTGCGTCCGTGAGCGCGGGTCTGGCCCTTTCGGGATTTATATGTTTTTACACATTTAGTCGTTCTAGAAGAGGCTATTTCTCTCCAACTTCAGCTACAGTGATAGCTAAGTTTGGAGAGGAGAGAAGGGAAATATTCGTGATTTTGCGCAGGAAATATTTGCAGCGAGGATTTACTTTTCTTCTTCAACCTGAACAATACAAAGGAATTGAAATCCTAAATAATAAAACCGAACAAATACAATCGATTTTCAACGCACAATGGAGAGCGCTGCATCTAAAAAACCTTGCTGTGGTAAGTGTTTTACGAATTTGTTTGCTAGTGCTGTGATATGTAAGGAGTGCGCCTTCGGCTTGACCAAAATAATAAATAATCTTGCACTTGAATTTCTGTCTTTTCAGAAAGAGTCGGCGAATTCTTCAAGTCTGCGAAATTCCTCATTTACCTCGGACATGCCCTGTCAACATGGGTAATCCGTGTTTGACAGCCCGTCCTTTTTTTCTTTTTTTTATGTCAGTCACAATAACAATATTTATTTATTTGCATATGTTGCATATATGTTATTATATTTTACTATATTTCATTTTTATTTTGCATATCATTTTTATATTGCATTTAAACTTTAGATTCTTACACACACACATAGATAGATAGATAGATAGATAGGTTAATTGAATCCATTTTATTGTGTCTCTTTAATTTTTTCCCCTTTCACTGAAGGGTTAAATTCCTCTTTTTTTAAATCAGGTAAATTAGACTTTTTTTCATGACAGCGGAGTGACCATTTGAAGATCAGAAATGTCATTAATTTTACTCCAAAACATATATGTTATAAATGTTTTAATACATATGTGCATATACATAAGTATATGTATGTACACAAAAACACACAATACGTACGCACATAGATATCTATTACATTATACAGAATATTATGTGCATTATATATTTTTATTAATGTTGTCTTATATAGATGCATATCCATACCAGATAATATAAGCTGCCAAATACTTATGGCAATTCATTCTTTTGCATTAACCCTATAAAACTACAGTGATATTTCAATCACAGAATTATTTTGACTGATGATCATTGTGTCATTATGTTACAGGGGGATCGGATGTGGAATTTTGCTGTGGCTGTGTTTTTGGTGGAGCTGTATGGCAACAGTTTACTCCTCACAGCCGTGTATGGACTGGTGGTTGCGGGGTCCGTCCTCTTACTGGGTGCTATTATTGGTGACTGGGTGGACAAAAACCCCCGTCTGAAAGGTAAATATGGCAAAGCTCCAAACAGAGCATGCAGAATTATTGTGCAACCTGACACATTGCTGAGAGCATGCATCAGTTCTCATTTGATTATGGCAATTATTCCTACATTTTTTACTGAGTCTGGATTTCTTTCTCAATTTCAGTGGCGCAGACGTCTTTAGTTGTCCAGAACAGTGCTGTCATTCTTTGTGGTGTCCTTCTGATGGTCGTTTTCCAGTTTAAAGTACAGCTTACTACCTTGTACAATGGATGGTTGCTGGTGAGGATTTCAAAAGACGTGACAGTTTGCTTCCTAGTAAAACTCTGACACTATTCATCAGTATTTGCTGAATGTGTAAATAGTTCTCCAAAAGCACTCAGAACTGATTTAGATGTATGTACTAAGAAAGAAACTCTTCATTTCCAAGAGCAGAAGCCTCTTGCTGCAGTTCTTGGTGGCCTCCAGTTTTGTTTTTGCTCCATTTTTATGCAAATGGTTTCACTCTGAATTTGCCTCGCTGTTTAAAATGTTTGGAAAAAAATTTTTTTCTCATAGCTGGCAGTGGAAAACAATCTCCTTATAACAGGATATTCAGTTATTTCAAGCTTTTCAATCATTTCTAACCTATATAGGAGGTAATGCCATCTAAAACATACAGCTCCCTTCTTTTTTCTGCATGGACTCAACTTAAGCTCGTGCTACTGAAACATGACACCTTGATAACAAAACGGTGACATGCTGTCAGCAGAATTCAAGGTTATCATGTGAGCAGAAAGCATGTTGCTTGCTCAATATTAGTCCTTTGAGTCTGTTGAAGGGCTGGAAAGCTTTAACTTTAAATACACAATAACAAACAAAACCTGCTGACATAGTCGTGTCACTGAGGTCGAGAACCCATAGAGCAGACAAAATGGGACTCGTTCAATGAACCGTTTTCTGTTCTGGACTGTTCCTGAAAATCAAGTCAAGCTTTTTATGGCAGTGGACTAACAACAAATAATATTTGCTGCTATTTTAAACAGTGACATATTTTTTAATTACATGTTCTTTGACATTGCAGACTACATGCTACATTATGGTCATCACCATTGCTAACATCGCTAACCTGGCCAGCACAGCTATGTCCATCTCCATCCAGAGAGACTGGGTTGTGGTTGTGGCTGGAGATGATCGGAGCAAATTGGCAGGTCAGGATGTGGAAAGTTTCACCTTCTTTAATGTTCATTACAGTGGCCCAAAAAATATTTGGACAAAACTTGAAATGTATCAACTTCATCCCATTAGGTAACAAGGTCACACTTTATTTTAAAGGTCGGATATTGTCAAAACTGAAATTTTCTGGCTTTTGTCATGATAACTGAGATCTAGGTGCTATGTAACTACCATATACGTTTCAAAACAGTCAGTCCACAGTAAAATGTACACAGCCTGCTTATAGTAGCTGTGATTTTTCACGAACCGTTAACCGACTTCCGTAAAAAGTTGACGTCAGAACTACACAGTCACCGCCTTCAGTCACCACCCCGAGCACCGCCCACCGTCCCACTCTCCTTTTGCCAAACCCCAGAGAACATTGCGGAAACATGTCGAAAAGGTTAACTTTAACCACGAAACCAGATCGGCCGACCTGTAACGTTACACTCTCACTCAAAGGATGGACGATCTGACAGGATTGTTACTATGAGGTGATCACATCTAACATGTATAGTAAAGACAAACTCACAGAGTCTATCTAGTCATGATGAAGATGTATATACATTTCAATTTCAGCAGGAAACTATTTTTACAGCTACATTATTGTTCCAGCCACAATTAATCACAACAATGTATATACAATTACAAATGATTATATATAAATCGTCAGTTTGTTGTTTTACACAGATGCACACAGACATTATTTCATACACGACATAGTCGTGAGATGCAAGAAACATAGACATATGGCAAGAAATCTGTAGACGCGCACATAACAATAAAAGACAATACTTTATTGAACCTTTTCTTATAAGAAGTGTGCGCTGCAAACGCGAGCATTTTTGACGATCGTTTCTGTCCAGTCTGCTCATTTTATCGCGTTTAACCACAGCTGTCGTCGTTTTTTTGTCTGGCAGTGGCAGCAGATATGCGATCAAATTTCTAATTTGAGGCTGTATTATGTTGATTCTGGCACCCAACATCACAACAAGATGATATTTTAAGCTCCTTATGTAGCCGAATCTGCGCGGGTTTGAATGGGCCGCCTCCAGTTTCCCCTTTGTTTTGCTGCCTCCAGCTAGCGCTGTGCCGTTGGCTGACCCTAGTTACCTGTGGTTGGCCTGGTCGTGCGTCACTCAGAAAACAACAGGCCAATCAGGAGAGAGGCTCATGAATATTAATTAGACAGGCCAAAATCGACCTGTTCTCAGCAGAGCTCCTGAGAGAGGAGCTGTAAAAAATATATTGAGATGGTTTTTGGTACTTACACCGCAAATGTATATTCTTAAGGACATCAAAACCTAAAATAAAACTCCAGAAAGGTGTAAAATATGGGATCTTTAAGGTCCAATTCTCGCTTTTAACAAACCATTAACTATGACTTTTGCCTCAATAAACTACTAATTTGCTGCATATTAGTAGTCAGTAAGGTAGATGTTAAATTTAGGTATTGAGTAGGATTAGGGATGTAGAATATGGTCATGCAGAATGTGCTTTAAAAGTAACAGCCAATATGTTATTAATAGGCATGCTAATAAGCAACTAGTTAATAGTGAGAATTGTTCCCTATACTAAAGTGTTACCGATAGCAAAATATCAAATTAATTTTAACCAACTAGTCTCATGGTGGTTTTAAGTAGATTTATAAAGTCAGTTCATCACATTAACTATAGACTTTTTCCACTATAGGTTTGACGACAAAAAAAAATTGTGCAAATCATCTTTATTTTGAAAACAAACATACTTTAGTAAAATAATGTTGTATTTGTATATATTTTTATGTAATTGAATGTGGCTTAAGTGTTTAAATACTTTCTTTTTTTTCGCTCACTGAATTGTCTATAAAACAAATTTCACCTAGTTGAGGACAACTCAAAATACATTACGCCATCAATCATCTTATCTTTATAGCGTGCTTACATCAGCTGTCAGTCCTTATGACTCTCATTTTAAACCCATCAATGTACCTAGTGAACCCAGTAACCTACAGGAAATCCATGAAAGTTAGCACATAGCCACAATCTTTTTTTCTTTTTCTTTTGTTCAGCATGGACACATTAGTTTGATCAAAAGTGACTAGTGAATACACTTGTTACAAAAATATTAAGCAGCACAACTGTTTTCAACATTGTTAATGATAAAAAATATTTATTGAGCACCAGATCAGTATATTAGAATGATTTCTGAAGGATCGTGACACTAAAGACTGGAGTAATGGCTGCTGAAAATTCAGCTTTGTCATCACAGGAATAAATTACATTTGAAAATATATTAAAATAGAAAATTGTTATTTAAAATTGTACAATATTACTGTTTTTCATAAAATCTAAAAATAAAATATTTGCAGCCTTGGTCAGCCTAAGAGATCAGAATATGCCCGGTTTTAACTATTATACTCCCTTTTGTTTTCTATATTTCTATTTTGTTAGATATGAACGCAACTGTAAGAATAATCGACCAGTTAACCAACATTCTGGCTCCAATGCTTGTGGGCCAGATCATGGCATTCGGCTCCCATTACATCGGCTGTGGTTTTATCTCGGGCTGGAACCTGTTCTCCATGTGCTTGGAGTACTTCCTGCTTTGGAAAGTTTATCAGAAGACTCCAGCACTTGCCTTCAAGGCAGGACAGAAGGACACTGATGACCAAGAGCTGATGCATCTCAACGTACAAAAAGGTTAGTAATTCCTCTAACTTTTTTGGCACTTTCCACAAATAGAGTCCCAACACTTTTTTTAAAGTACTACAGACAAAATCCAGAGATTTGTGTAGTGAGCACATTTGGATGTGTTAGACTATTATCTAACATAATATTAAGATAATATAAGTATGCAATATTAATCTGCCTTAAAACACTGATTTTCACCTGCCTCACTTTGTGCACAACCCTGTTACCTATTGGTTTTCTCCCATTACAAAATATGTACATTCCTTAAAATTGTGACACCCTGGAAGTAAATCATCAATTTAATCAATAAGTTACTCAAACTGTAGTGGTCACTGCACTTGTCAACCTCAACCATCTAACCATATTACTAAAGTTTTTTATATTTTATTTTGACTAACAATAAACCAGCATTTGTGGATTAGTTCTTTTCTTCCTTTTTGGACAAATTTCGTAATTAAGCACATTAATAAAAAAAATTTATAGTTCCAGAATCAGATCCTATTTTGCACCCAATTTGTGGAAAGTACTGTTCATTGTGCAATTCAGTTTTCGAAACAAAAAGAGTGACATATCCACTTATATTTATGACGCAGTCATTTTACTTTTGTGGTTTTTCATTTCACTGTTGCAGAGACTGGAAATAGTGAAAACCCAGTTGAAGGCTCCCAGTTAATGAATGAAACCGCTGAGGTGAAGAAGAACACCAGTTGCTGCTACCAAATGACAGAACCCATCCGCACCTTTAAGGATGGCTGGGTGGCCTACTACAACCAGTCTATCTTCTTTGCTGGAATGTCTCTGGCTTTCCTCTACATGACTGTTCTGGGCTTCGACTGCATCACCACGGGCTACGCTTACACTCAGGGCCTGAACGGCTCCGTGCTCAGTCTCCTCATGGGAGCTTCAGCTATATCTGGAATCTGTGGAACGGTGGCCTTCACCTGGATCAGAAAGAAGTGTGGCCTGATCAAAACCGGCTTCATCGCTGGAGTCGCCCAACTGTCTTGCCTCACGCTCTGTGTAGCATCTGTCTTTGCTCCTGGCAGCCCTTTTGACCTCAGCGTCTCGCCCTTCGATGAGGTCTTGAAACATCTGTTTGGAGACAGCGGCTCGCTGCGTGAGAGTCCTACTCTTGTTCCTACGATTGAACCGCAGATCCAGATCAATGCCACTGTTTTTGAGGAAGCCCCACAAGTAGAGTCCTACATGTCCGTCTGTCTTCTTTTTGCTGGTGTCATTGCTGCTAGAATTGGTGAGTAAATGAGCAACCAACAGGAAACAATATAAATAGTTTTTAGACCTGAAAGTTATAAAGCCAACCTTTGAGACCAAAAACAACAATCCATGTTTGTGGTAATTGCTCTGATGCTCTTTTATGTCACAACGTGTGTTTTAATTGATTCTCCTGAATTGCTTTCAGGTCTTTGGTCCTTTGATTTGACCGTGACCCAACTGATCCAAGAGAATGTGATTGAATCCGAGAGAGGCATCATCAACGGTGTCCAGAACTCCATGAACTATCTTCTTGATCTCCTACACTTCATCATGGTCATCCTTGCACCAAATCCAGAGGCCTTTGGCCTTCTCGTGATCATCTCGGTTTCCTTCGTTGCGATGGGACATATGATGTATTTCAGGTTTGCCTATAAAAGCCTCCGGAGTCGACTCTTCCTGTTCTGTTCACCCGAGCAGAAGCCTGATCCCAATATTCCCTCACTTCCAAACTCTGTATAACACTTAAAGAGATCGTAGGCCAATTTCTACTAGAATATCACATGCGGTGTTATTCGAGAACCTCGTCAGGAACCCGTTCCACCTGTTTTACTAACATGCATGCTTTTGCTGCTTGCAGCGCTTGTGCATTGAGTATATATTCTTTGCCATTAGCTAAAATAACAAAGGCAAGAAGGATCTCTCCTTAGTGTAGCTTAGAATAGAAATGTCAAAAAAGCATGCAGTACTTCCCTCTATCATACTTTTTGTTCAAGGTGCTGTAAAATTGCCTGAGAACTTATCACAGGGGAACATACAAACACAAACTCTGGTTCTTATGGACTATACATGCTTTAATTACTTTTGTAAAAGCTCCAAAGCAAAAATGGGCATATTTACTCTACTTTTACATATTTTATTAATTTTTCGACTTTATGGTTGCAGTTAACCTCCAGACTAGTTTTGCAACACGCTTTACTTAAGATAGTGTAGTTTTTGCCCCTCAATGCTTTTTGCAAGCCATGGTTAAAGTCTCTTTAATAGTTATTTGGAGTGTGCTAGTTATTCATTCAGGTATACTTGTATGATGCTTATATATTTATATACATGTAGTCAGTATTCTGTCTCAGCTTCGGTGGTGCTACATTGTTATTATAACTCCTCTGGAAAGCTATGCAGACATATACGGTTTGTACATGTAACCAAAGTGGATTTTTTTTTCACCACGTGGAAGTGAGGGAAATGCAGTGGTTCCTTGTGTTAGACATTCCGAATATTATTGGTGTGAGATTTAGGCCCTGATACACTCACCCCATTGCAACTAAAGTTTTTAGTACTAGATTTGTTTTTGTCTTGTCTGATTTGAAAGTGATTTCAGCACATAATTCTTGTTTTTACAAAGATTGTTACACAAGCACTTTACATGATTACATTTTGTCCATAACAAAATAAGCGCAACAAGACACTTCAGGTATTAACATTTTTGCACAAAATAGTAGCAGTTCTGCATCAAAACTTGGATTATTTTTTTTAAACAAGATTCTCATATCTGCTTCAAAATTGCAACAAAAATGGGATTTTAGAACTAGCTAATCACCCAAACGCCCTCGTGAGTTTACTGCCCTGTAAGTGACGCCACACCTCAGTTTTCCCTTCATTCAAATCATATGCTAATCTGATGTTCCACAGCACAAACTAAACATTACAGACTTTCCTATGAGCCACAAAAGCCAAAATCATTCAGGTACTAACATCCTTTTGACAACCACAGCTGGCTCGACATATAAATTTTGTAATAGTTGTGTAATATTGATGTTGGACACCAGCGGGAATCCACCATATGCACAGAACAGAGAAGGGATTATTAAATCCAGTGTGGACGGCTGGTTTGATGTGCAGCTGGTCACAAACACAGGTGCCAAGATTTCACTAGTTAAATAAGCATTTTTAACTTGTTTCAGGATTACATCACGAGGCCCTTGCGAACACTGTCAGTTTTTAAACACTTAATTGCTTCAGTGCATACTGTCTGTGTTTCTGTGAATGTAAAGCCTTATTTACTTCTGTAAAATATTTTTATATTCTTGTGTTGACTAGTTTGATTTTAATTCAGTTTTGTCTTCCTGTGTAACACCACAGAAGATCTTACTCTTTTCTTTAGCAAAAAATTGTACTTAAAACCCAGTTGAATGTAATGTAAGAACAAATGTACATTATTTTTTATGGAAGCATACTCCTGTTGTGTGGTATACTTGCAATAGTTGTGGTTCACACTCCACTGCAGGGGGAAATATACAACTCAAGACTTGTACTCCATCTCACTTCAACCGAAATAAACAGATTTGTATCCAAATGCAATGTTTGAGTGATTGCAATAAGTAGAGGGGGCGATTTCAAGAGGTTGACTGTGAACCGGCAGGAGCTGGAACACATCCCGCGGAAATAGTACAGGGTCACATTCCTCAGAAGGGTTTGCGGGTAATTTTCTCTAAAAGGCCCTTTTAGAGTTTTTTAGTTAATGCACTGACTAAAAGCAGAGTTCATTTTGGCTTGCATGAGAAGGAAAGACAAAGAACGACCTGATTACATGGCAGTGATGAACATAACGCATGCCCTTCTGGGTGGGCGGCAAATCAGATCGATCTGCTGGGTCTAGGCCTGAAATTTGTATGCAACTTTGTGTTTTTATAACTATCTTCTATGTATATCAGGGCAAAAATATGAAGGCAGCATGCATTTGATTACAGTTAAAACCTGCAGCAAAGTGGGAGTAAAGCTCAACTGAAGTTCGACTTTGCTTGAATTAGAAGTCCAGACACTTCTAATTTTAAAACCATGACCTTTGATACATTTCCTGGAAAACAGTTCTAACACATTGAGGTTTACAATGTTTACCATGTCTGCAGTTTACATTAGTACACAGAGAATAACAGAATTAAAGTAACTGAGATGTTACATACATATATATATACAGTGGGGAAAATATTTACTTGACCCCCTGCTGATTTTGTAAGTTTGCCCACATACAAAGAAATTAAGGGTCTGTAATCTTTATTGTAGGTTTATTTTAATGGATGATGACAGAATACAGACCAAAAAATCCAGAAAAAACACATTATATAAAGGTTGGAAATTGATTTGCATGTCAGTGAGTGAAATAAGTCTTTGATCCCCTACCAACCAGCAAGAATGCTGGCTCCCACAGACAGGTTATGTGCCCATGTGGAACACAAATTAGTCCTGCCACTTTAAGAAGTTACTCCTAATGTCAGCTCGTTAGGAGTATAAAAGACACCTGTCCACACAATCTGTATCTTCCATTCCAACCTCTCCCACCACCACGGGCAAGACCAAAGAGCTGTCAAAGGATGTCAGAGACAAGATTGTAGATCTGCACAAGGCTGGAATGGGCTACAAGACCATCAGCAAGAAGCTTGGTGAGAAGGAGACAACTGTTGGTGCGATTATTCGGACATGGAAGAAATACAAAATAACCATCAATCGGCCTTGGTCTGGAGGCTCCATGCATGATCTCGCCTCATGGGGTAAGGATGATCATGAGAAAGGTGAGGGATCAGCCCAGAACTACACAGGAGGATCTTGTTAATGATCTGAAGGCCGTTGGGACCACAGTCACTAAGCAAACCATTGGTAACACACTATGCCACAATGGACTGAAATCCTGCAGCACCCGCAAGGTCCCACTGCTCAAGAAGGCACATGTACAGGCCCATTTAAAGTTTGCCAATGAACATCTAAATGATTCAGAGAAGGCTTGGAAGAAAGTGCTGTGGTCAGATGAGACCAAAATTGAGCTCTTTGGCATTAACTCGACTCGCCGTGTTTGGTGGGAGAGAAATGCTGACTATGACCCCAAGAACACCATCCCTACAGTCAAGCATGGAGGTGGAAACATTATGCTTTGGGGCTGTTTTTCTGCTAAGGGTACATTCATAAACAAGTTCATCATTAAAACGCACAAATATCAAATATACTGAAATAAATTCAACGTCACAGTAAATTGTTCAAAAACTTCTTTATAAATTGTTGATGCAAATTGGATGAACATTATACTAACATTCAGAGTTACAAAATAGCTTTGTTGTCCCAAAAAGAATCATCAAACCACTAATGGGCTGCTGCAGTCCAAATAAACAATTACTAACCAACCACTGGTTTGAATCTGAAGCAAGTTGGGAATAATAAAAAAAACACATTAACAGGATTGTGAAATTGCTTCATCATGGTTTGGAGTCAATGAGGTCAGCCATCCAACTGAAGTCAGTCTTTCTGACCCTCTTCAGTTCTCTCTCTTGTGCTTTAGAAAGCTTCAGCATCACCTCATCCACTGAACCCTGGACTCTGAGCTCCTGTTGACTATCACATGCCTCCATTTCCTCCTCAGAGTCCTCTTCCTCTTTCTCACTGTCCATTTCCTCTCTGAAGGCATGCCAGAAGCAGCAAAAAGGAAAAATAATAACTTATGTGCTTGCAGTACAGAGCATCTCATGAAAAAGAGAAGGGAAACTGAGAAGTAGGCATGTTAACTGTGGTGAACTTTCAAAGAAAATATATGTTCAAAAATATTTATTATTAGGGTTGGGAACCCGAGAACCAGTTCTTATTCAGAACGTTGTTTTTTGAAAAGAACCGGAACCATGAGCAATTTCTAAGTTTCTGTTCCGAAAATGGTTCTGGTGCGATACGTGACCAAGCGCTGTGAGCAGCCTTGCGCCGGTGTTTGCCGTAAAGGATGTCACAAACCAAATAACAAAAATTATTGCCGCTCTGCCTCTTTAATTACTGAGCACATTGTTTCCCATGACGCGCACTCCACACGCACCGCATCTTTAACTGCCGAACACATAGTTTTCCACGACTGTACATGGACCGGCAGCGCGCAGCTCCTGCCGCCACTAAATTACATTAAATTTGTCCCATATTGTCATTAATATACATACTGACTTCAACTTGGACCACTAAATAAATAGACTGCTACTGTTATGTAAGTGTACAGGTCATTTCAAGAGTGATAAAGTGATAGAAAATATTTATTTTCATGCATTTTAAATGTTTAAAAATGTGGAAACCACTCATTGCATCACACCATCTCCTGACTGCATTATTATTTGTCAAATAGGGGCTTTATGGAGTGTGTGTATACATGGTTATAAGTATAACAGTTAATATTTCATTTATTTAGGGAAATGATCTGGTGTCTTAGCCCTCAAGGGACTGTTTGGCCAACCAGCTTTTTCCTGCTTGAAAAGCAAAATGTTATTGATAGTGTAAAAAACATTAACTTTGAAGCACATGTGACTGATGGACTAGCATTACTCAACATTACTTACTACCTTACAGCAACACTACATTCAATGAAGGTAAAATAGTGTAAAAAAAAAAAAAGTTATTCTAATGGAACCGGAAATCGTTCTGGAACCGGAAAATTTCTAACGATACCCAACCCTATTTATTATGCATGTGAACAAAGTACCTGAGGCAGTCTTGCTGGACTCCAGTGTTGGAGATCAGGAGGGAATTGACGAACATTGAGCACAGGACTGACGCAGCAGGTAGAACATGAGCTGGTGTGTGTAACAACTAAAACAAAAATAAAAATAAAGAGGAGAGATGTTACAAGAAATAAATACCTAAAGTACTACTTTTTTTTTTTTACAGTACAAACAGTAATATTGCTAAATATTATTACAATTTAGTTTTCCATTTTAATACATTAAAACGTCATTTATTCCTGTGATTACATTACATTAAAATATATAAAAATGTATCTTATTATAAAATATATCTTATATTGTAATACATAATATTGTCCTGTAAAAAAATAAAAAGCAGCATTTAATAATAGTGATAATATAATGTGTGACCCTGGACCACAAAACCAGTCATAAGGGTCAATTTTTTAAAGTTGTCCAAATGAAGTTCTTAGCAATGCATATTACTAATTAAAAATTAAGTTTTGATATATTTATGGTAGGAAATGTACCAAATTTCTTCATGGAACATGATCTTTACTTAATATCCTAATGATTTTTGACATAAAAGAAAAATGGATCATTTTGAACCATTCATTGTATTGTTGGCTATTGCTACAAATATACCAGTGTGACTTAAGGTTTAGTGGTCCAGGGTCACATATAATATATTATAATAAAGTAAAATTATAATAAAGTATAATAAAGTACCTGCCAAAATGTTGGAAACATTACAATTACCCGCAAATGGCCTTAAGCAATTAACTAAATAAACCGTGAAAAGATTGTTTTCTAAAACATGGATGGAACGGTCCTAAAAGAGAGCTGTATGAGCAGCGCCATTTCTTTTCGCAGTTTATCTAGTTAATTGCTTAATTGCCATTTGCGCAATTTCAATCATCATGCAGTAACCCATAAACCCCCCACCATCACTCTGATTACTCTAGTCTTCAGTGTCACATAATTCTTCAGAAATATAATATAATGAATAGAGAGCCTAGAAAGCCTACATAGGTGAAATGACTTACTTCTTTGATGGTAACGGAGCCCTGTGGCTGTTGGGGTTTGTCAGCCGCTGGATGGGACTGTGTGTTGAGTTTCTGCTGCTGTTGTCTGTGTTTGCCCAACAGCAGGTAAAATGGTGTTACAGCAACACTGTCATCAATGACAAGCTGCACAAAAGACACACGAGAGAGCGGTTACTTTGGGGGTCTTCTAAATATGTGAGAATAAGGATAGGGTAAAAAAACAATACCTGTTTACTTGAAGACAACATTCTGTCCTCCTCTGTTGCTGTGCTGAAGGTCAATAAATCCTGATAATTGAACACAGTGTATTTTAGTAGAAATGTCAGGACACAATATGCACAGTATAGTATTAGAACATATTCACAGGCTACCCACAGTTCACCAGGACTATGTAGTTGTTTACAATTATTATTACTTACAAAGCAATTTAACCTGTATCTAGCTCAATATATTTTATTATTATTTATAATTTTAAATGTATTATTTCATTTATATATTTTAATAATTTTTTAAATATTTAAATATTATATTTACATTTAATAAGTTAATATAATGTAAAATAAAAAATAGAAAAATGTATAATTTATTATATAAAAATGTTATAATTGAAAAGATTTTTCTAATAAACTTCAACCTTAATTTTCAATATACAAATTATATAGCTTTTAACATAAAAAAATATTATAATATATTAATGTTCATGTCTTTTGCAGGAATTAAAAACTATTTTAAAATCTAGGTTTTCAATGAGTGTGGGAACTAACAAACATTAAAAAAAAAAAGAACCATCCTACTGTTGTGTGTACATGTGTTTATAGGCCGTTGTGTGATTACAAATATCACTGAAATACCATGTTTTGGGTGAGGAAGTACAGCTGAGATCTGTTGAGCCACTGAGAACTTTCGTCACAATTGTTCAACAGCTCTTCTCGAGGAACAAAGACGGCACGGTGTACCTTCTCTGAACACACGTTCTTATTGGTGAACAGAGGCCGCGGCTCGCTGGGTTTGAAAACAAACACTGTATAGAGACCAGAAAATAGTGTGCATAAGTCTGATACATTAAAGAAACAAACTAAGAGCCCCAATAATAAAAATACACTTTACTGCTAAACAAAGGAGATGACCTTTCAAACACTTACGGTCTGTATGTTTAGACTGGTATGAAAAGGCGGCCACATTTTCTGACAAGGGGTCTGGCTGCAGCTTGGAAACTTCCACAGATGAGCTCCACTCCACTGTTGAGTTAAGGACATTTGACATTAAATGAAACTGACCGACTAAGCTAACTGAGCAAGCCTAGTTACCCACGAGCAGTTCACCCAAAAATTAAACTCCTGACATTAATTACTTACTCTCAGGTTGTTTCAAACCTGTATACTCTTATTATTTTCAAACATTTACAGTAATCAAGAGTTGTCAAGCTCCTAAAAGGAACAAAAAGCCCATGAAAAAACCCCATAAAAGCAGTCCATGTCAGGGTTATTATAGTTTACTAAAACCATTCTTGGGGGAACTGCAAACTGCAAATATGAAATTTGAACCAATTTTAATGACTACTTACATGCACAAGTGAGGAGATTCCAGCAGCAGAGAAGGTTTCTAGTGGTCGTGCCAAGCAAGTATTTGGAGCAGCTTAACCGGCCGAAACAAAGGTCCCTGATGGATCAAAGTAGCTGCCTTTAGTCGGTTTCACCAATTCAAAGACCACCATGATCAGCAAGACCCATGTCAGTTACATATTTCATCAGATTAGTCACTGTGAGTGATAATCAGAAACTGATATGACACAGCAACAAACAGTTTAAAACAACATTAACATTAAATATCCAGAGGTCTTATAATTGTACCAAAAGTCTACAAAACATCAAATGGATTCAGTTTTGTGTGTGTGTGTGTGTGTGTGTGTGAGAATGAAATCAAACATGGTGCAAAGCTGCCCACGATTTTATGGCTCAATAATTAAGCGTGAGAGGATTGGAAATACTGTACAAAGCAGATTTAGCACTCGCAAGTTCCTGATTACTATAACTACAGATCCACATTCCATGCTTCATGATACAGTAAAACAGTAACTTAAAAATCTGTCCTCATGTTATCTTCAAATCATATGACAAAAGACATTTAAAAATGTACTGGTTATGCTTTAACATACAATTACAAAAAATGTGTTGAACTCGAGAACCAAATCAGTCTGATTAGTGAACCAATCACTCGGATTCAGATCAACCAATTCACTGAAAAGATCAGACTCAAAAGAACAATTTGTTCACAAATTGGACATTGCTACTTTTCTAATCAATACTTCAAAGAGAGCCGGGGCAGATGTGAAGATTATAGTGAATAACTGCTAAATTTCAATCCGTTCTTCATACAAAGTTATCATTTATCTCCAAAAGATTTGCAATATGGTGCACAAAGTCATACAAATCTCTTTCGTGGTGCTTTCACTGCAAGGAAAAGTAACAATTTCTTGGACCATCATGACAGATTTTTCATGTTTTAGCGAACTCATCCTTTAAAGGGGTCATATGATGCGATTTCAATTTTTTCTTTCTCTTTGGAATGTTACAAGCTCTTGGTGCATAAAGAAGATTTGTAAAGTTGCAAAGACTAAAGTCTCAAATCCAAAGAGATATTCTTTATAAAAGTTAAGAGTCAACCACGCCTACCTAAAACGGCTCGTTCTAACACGCCCCCACATGTCTACGTCACGATGTGGGAAGATTTGCATAACACCACCCCAATGTTCACGCAAAGAAGGCGTAACTTTTATTCTCGCTGTAGTATTGTTGTTGCCGCCGCCGCCGCCATGTTGTGAAGGCGCTGCGTGTGTCGTTGTGAAAGCGAAACTAATAAAAAGAAAGAATAAGTCATTATATTCCATAATTATGTACCCACTGGATGCATAAAATGCCTCGTTTATAATGGGTTTTAATGTTTTTGTCTCGTCGCTCCGGCCGGGACAAGGCATCACAATATGGTAAGGGGCGTAACATTTCCATCACACACTTGAGGTTTTCGGCCAATTACAACGCACTGGATAGCTGGCCAATCAGGGGACACCTCGCTTTTCAGACCGATGAGCTTTGTAAAAATCGACGCGTTTCAGAAAGACGGGGCATAGAGGAGAAACAATAATGTACAGTATGTGGAAAATAATGTGTTATTTTTAACCTTAAACAGCATAAACACATTTCATTACACCAAATACACAAAATAATGTTCTTTTCAGCAACATCATATGACCCCTTTAAGACCAATTTACTAGTGCTGTCACAATACTGGAGTTTATAACAGAAAATGTCTTAAGTAACTGACACATTGCATTCCCAAAAGCATGTTAAACAAAGAGATGGAGTTCACTGTATTCACTGTGAACTGAGGGGCTGTGTACACGACAATGTTTTCAGCCAAAAACGGTAAACTTTTTATGCGTTTTGCCTGTTCGTTTGCACGACAACGGCAATTTGGGGACTGAAAACGCATCATTTTGAAAATGGGTTTCAAAGTGCACGTTTTTGAAAACGCCACTGTTATCGTTTCTGTGTAAACGCCCAATACGGGAATCTTTGGAAACAGTGACGTCATGCACGTGCGTAGTACGTGTTAGCTATGTAGACATGCGAGGTTTAGGCAAGTGCGAAGAAATACACAACAATGGCAGATTACATGGTAGTGTTGTTGCTGCTCAAGAGTTTGCAAATGCAGCTAAAGCTGCTATCGCTATGAATGAGGAGTAGAGCAACAGTCGGTGTCATAGACTGTAAAAAAAGATGGACGACGCGTCTCCTATTCCTTCCACTATAGAAAAGTGAAGCCAAAGCATCTCAGTATGGCCGCTGCCATCTTGAGTAAATGACGTCATTTGGAGTCCGAGTCGGCGCAGTAGTGTCGTGAGGTGGAGCCGTGGTATCAAATTCCCACAGACTCAATCAACCATAATGACACGCCCCGTTTTTATAGCATCAAATTACTAGCTAAATATCAAACTTATCACAATAACGAACAATTTAATATATATTAGCATGATAACAACTAACTTAAATGACCAAAACCATCTTTCAGAATATTGTATTGGAAGCGTAATAAATTTTTTTATTTTGACTCAAGTCCCATTCATTTACATGGAGAGGGCGGGGTTTATGACCTGTACTGCAGCCAGCCACCAGGGGGCAATCAAAGGGCCTGCAGCTTCACTTTTCAGGACGTGTGAGGCATACCCGGGTCGGTGTGGTGATTTTAGTGACAGAACTCCCGCCCACAAAGAGCTAATCGTCACTTCCCTACAGGTACCGTTTACTAACAAGGTGACAGCGCCAACTACTGGCATATGTAATACAGTGTTTTTGGAAGTTTTCGCGGATATGTTTAAACGCAAATTGTTTTGAAAACGTTGTCGTGTATATACGTGAAAAAACGCAAGGGAAAAAACGTTTTTGACTACATCGTTGTCGTGTAAACGTAGCCTCAGCCACTGAAAAAACTGGATCGTGATTGCTTAGCTCTAAAACATGCAGCACAATATTAAAATAAACATTTACTGTCGGAGAGAGAAATGAGAGTGAGAAAGCTGGGCTTGTATCAGTGTATTGATATTGCAGAAAACTAGAACTAAAACCATTTCAGTACTGATATCTATTAAAAAAAACTCTACAATTTACTGCTTGTGTAATACAGGGAGGTAAAGAGGAACCTTGTTATTCACAAGGAATGTCATGCACTTTTTATCCGAGCTGCACCTAATGAACTTCCTTTTTTCAAAAAAACAAAAAAAAAACAATGATGGAGCGAAACTGTGTCCCTGTTGACCCTGCAGGACTTGGCTTGTGCTCAACTCCTTAGCAGGACTGAATCCCCACTCTGTCAGGCCACGATCTACATCTTAATTAGTAAGTTACTACTATTCAGACTGTGAACAGTTTAGTGAATGCTAATTCACCACTCTGAATGGGAAACACATCTAAAGACCTCATGAAACCTGTGAAACCCGTTCCAAACGCATCAGAAAAAGTTTGGACTGGCTGTTTTGAAGACGGGGAACATTTACAGTACCCTGAGTGGTAAAACAGCATGTCGCACCTTATTATTCCAGGTGGTTGGCAGAGGGTGGTGAGCATCTCCCAGGTTTCTGGGCTCCATATGGTAATGACTTCTTGGAAGCTCACCGCCAGGAGAGAGCTATCGGCTGAGAAACTGCAGTTTGTGGGCTTTAGGTTATGGTAGCTGCCCACAAAATCACACGACCAGAAGTTCTGGTTCTCTAAAACACAAATGGAAATGTTGCGGAACTTGCGGTGAGACAGGAATGTATGGATTCAGACTCGTGACCTTTGGTGTTTGGCTTCTCAGTCCAACACTAACACCTTTGCAAATGTCTGAGGGGTTTGACTCACGTTGTGTGTCTGCGTCAGCACCCTGACACCATGCTTTGAACTGGCCGTCTTCTGCTATGGTCACCAGCATGGTGGTCTCCTCAGAAGAGCTGAAGCACATGGATATAATCCGATCCGTGTGGGCAGCAGTGATGGTAGTGTTCAGTACGAAACTAATGGGACAGAACAATACACCAATTACAGTCCAGAAATAAAGTCTGTTTAGATATATGAAAATTTGTATACTATAATTCAAAAGTTTGGAGTCATTTTTTAAATATAAATTAAAAGAAATATAGACATTAAAGGCGTATTATCATGTTACAAAAGATTTCTATTTCAAATAAATGCTGTTCTTTTGAACTTTCTATTCATCAGAGAATCCTAAAAAAAACTAATCTTATTTTCACACAAATATTAAACAGGACAACTGTTTTCAACACTGATAATAGATGTTTCTCGAGCACCAAATCAACATAATATAATGATTTCTAAGGATCATGTGACACTGCAGTAATGACTGATGAAAACTCAGCTTTGCCATCGCAAAATTACATTTTAAAATAGATTAAAATAGAAAACTTTTACATTGTTATAATTTCGCATTATTACTGTTTTTTTCCCTTCATTATTGTTGTATTTTTGATGGAATAAATGTAGCCTTGGTGAAAAGACTTCTTTAAAAAAAAAACAAATAAATAAATGTTGAACTGTAGTGTATAAAATTCTTTAATTTTTTTGCCATTGCAGGAAAAAAGTCCTATGGCAGACCTGTGACAAAAATACATATCTAAAAGTGAAAATAATAATAATAATGAAGTAAAAAAAATAAATAATATCAGTCATATATGTATGTGTATGTATATACAGTATATATATATACAAACATATATATATATATATACAGTATATATATACAGTATATACACAGTATATATATATATATATATATATAAATATATATATATATATATAAAATTGACCAGACTTTTTTTATTTGAAATATTCTATTATTGTTTATCAGGATTTCTTTTTTATTATAATTTTTCTAATAAACATAAGGTTTAAGTGATAATGTCATGGTTATGTTATTGATATGAAATGGCACAAATACAATTATTTTTCAATTTAGATTTATTATTTAACTAATGAAGGAAGGACCAGTGTCAAAATATTTGATTGTTCATTTGAAGTGATATATTATTTGCTTGTGGACTATGAGAAATGGCAAATGATATGGCAAAATCGTACATTTCTTGAATGAATCACATGTTTGACATTATTCAAATCGGCAATCTAGCATGAACACCTTTGCGTTCTTTCATCGAAAGCCCACAGTTTGAGGAAAAACTCAAGATCAGAGGATTTCTGTCCCCTTTCCTCCACCGTAGCAAGCCAGGACCCTTTTATGTCAAAAGCAGCCTTCGCCACTTCAAACTGATCCAGACCCGCTTCATAAATATATTCCTGCTGCACTATGTCCAGCTGTGAATGCAACAGACAGACCGTTACACAAAAATCTATGCAAAACATGATGAACAATGTTTGACAAGAAGATCCCACAGATCATGTGATTTCACCTGAAATATGTTGGGTGACAAAAGTACATGACCCTTGTCAGCAGAACACACAAGGATGGAACTAATACGTCAACATGTGATTCCATTTTTTCCAGTACATACTTCCCCATATAACTGTTTATTTCAGAGAAACGTTAAGCACTATCAAAGTATTGACTGCGACAGACTCACATTGTAGAGATGCTTGTCACGCAGCAGGGAGTAGAACTGTAAATGACCCGGTTTCCCATTCAGCACTAAAGCTTTACTGCGCGGGTCAATCATTAGATCGGTCAAAACGGCATCTCCTGAAAGCATAAAAAGCATCGGAAGAAATAAACATTTACTGCAATAGTTATGAAATCTGAATGGTTCATGCAAATTAGATTTTACAAACCTTTGACTAAACCCTGAAGTACTCCACACACTTTAAAGCTGCTCTCGATAACTGTGATCTCTGAGGAGGAGAAGGCAAATGACAAACCAGAAAGCAGTCAGAAATTATAGCATACTGAAATATGTGGGTAAAGACTGACTAAATTTGAATCTCTCAAAATGTACATCATAATTCATCCACAAAACAACAGTATGACCATATAAATTACAATCTGCATGAAGTGAAGCCATTAAGGTTTTTTGCAATGCAACATTATTTTTTTTCTGCCCATATTTTCATTAACTTTATTAGTGCCTTAATCCAGTGTGATTTTCGAAACGGTTTGTCCTGAAACCACAAATGGGGACCAAAATAAACAGCAAATCAGAACATAAACCACCGTTCAAAAGTTTGGAGTAAAAAATATTTTTTTGAATGTTTTCAAAATTCTTTAATGGTCACAAGGCCACATTTAATTAATTAAAAATACAGTTTTTATAAAAAAAAGTAATATAAAATATTATTACAATTAAAAAAAAAACGTTTTTTATTATTTTAATATAATTTTAAAATTTAATTTATTCCTGTGATGGTTCTTGGAATAAATTCCTGTGACAAACTGAATTTTCAGCATCATTACTCCAGTCTTCAGTGTCACATGATCCTCCAGAAATCATTCTAATATGATGTGTTTTGGTTTAAACAATGTTGAAAACAGTTGTGCTGATTAATATTTTTGTGGAAACCATGTTAATTATTTGTTAGGATTTTTTGATGAATAGAAAGTTCAAAAGAACAACGTTTATTTGAAACAGAAATCTTTTGTAATACTATAAATGTCTTTACTAAAACGTTTAATCACTCTAATGCATCTTTGCTGAATATCCTTGCAGAAGTTCTTTTAAAAACAAAGTCACACTGACCCCAAACTTTTGAAGTGTAGAGTAATCTGATGTTTAATGTACTTAATGTTTTGTGGAGTGGGATTTTGGACCAGGAAGATTTCACTTTTATACTGTAATACTTAAAGGTAATTTATAAAAGTACAACAAATACCGTAATGTATAATTACTTGACAAGTTTTAATAATATAGCACTTTATCATTATAATATGTGACCCAGGACCACAGAACCAGCCATAAGGGTCAGTTTTTTAAAATTGAGATTTATATATCACCTGAAAGCTGAATAAATAAGCTTTACATTATGTTATGGTTTGTTATGATAGGATAATATTTGACTGAGATACAACTATTTGAAAATCTGGAATCTGAGGGTGCAAAAAAATCTAAATACTAAGAAAATCGCCTTTAAAGTAAGTTTTTAGCAATGCATATTACTAATCAAAAATTAAGTACAGTAGGAAATTTACATAATATCTTCATGGAACATGATCTTTACTTAATGTCCTAATGATTTTTGGCATAAAAGAAAAATCAATAATTTTGACAAATTCCATGTATTGTTGGCTATTGCTACAAATATACCCCAGCGACTTAAGACTGGTTTTGTGGTCCAGGGACACATATGATGAATGAGGTATTTTCATGTTCGCATTAAGATAAGATTTGGGGTGCATGAAAATGAATCACGTATAAAAAAAAAAACCTTAATTAGTCTTTCTTTATACAAAAAATATGTAACTTAATTTTGGAGTGAATTCCCAGATTCACCACAAAGATAACGACTTACTGTTGTCTGAATGAGAGGTGCAAAACAACTGCCCATCAGATGATGCTGATATATGTAGAATGGATCCTCCGAGACGGGGCAGGAACTCTTTTCTGTTGCCTGCCCCATACTGCCACTGGACAAGCACTGACTCAATGCCTCCACTCAGCAGATGAGTGCCTGTAGAGACAATAACAGCGATGTTTTCTCAGATGGGGACTGTAACACACATTTAACACAGCGGAAGAAGTGAAAAGGTGTGAGAAACACCCAAGCCACAGTACTACCCACCTTCTGGAGTAAAACACAAAGTGTTCACAGCATTGTGATGCCAGTGCTGGGTGGAATATGTGTACTCTTTTTTGTGAATGAAGTTTCTCCTGTAGCAAAAACAAAGTTCATTTAAACTTCCAATTCTGATCACGTGACCTGCACATTAACTTTAAAAACTGGATGGAGAGCTCTGGCCTTACCAGAGGCGGATCTTTCCGTCTTCATGGCCGGTGGCGATGCAGTCGTCTGTTGGGTGACAGGTTATGCATGTGAATGCGTTTTGGGCTCCTTTCTTATCTGTGGCTTTTAGAGAAAAACTACAAAGAGAAAAAAAAGAGTGGATATTTAAAGAAATACTTCACACAATAATAAAAATTGCCATTTACATGCATGTTTCACTGACTGACTTCCATTTAGCACAAAAGGAACATTGTTAAAGAATGTACATTTAAATATAGTATTTTTAGTAAAAATAAAATAATAATAATAATAATTTTAACAGATATTACTACAGATTTTTTTTGTCCAACCACTAACCACTACATTGTACCAAACCGATTTTTAATTGTTTTATTTTGCTATTTGACAATTAAATTACAACAGCAACACAGCAGGAATTATATTTCATTATTAATAATCTTTGTTAATTTTTTCTTTGTTTTGGAATACACCACCTAATTATTAAGATACACATTTCTCACTTAATTATTGATAGTTGATTAACCACCAAAATTACACACCATCACAAAAATCCATAGTACAACGATACAGAAATATAAACCAAGTGATCAAACAAATACCAAAACATTGTTTCTCTTGTGACAGTTAGTTAGCATTATGATAATGAAAATGTGATTTTGGGGTTTCTTGTTTTTTTTTTCACATTACAGTAATGACATGTGGGGGATGTATAAAAATGTCACACACACAAAAAAAGAAAATCTATTTTAAAAAATACATGTTTATTTTATTACAGGACATTTCAAAATACATATAACTTCCAAGCCTAATAATCAATAGTCAAGCTGTCTTAGGGAGATAATAGTTAACAGCAAACTCTTGTTAGCTGCTATTCTAAAAAGCACCTGAATTATGCTATTTATTAGTAGGCCAATAACCAAATTACTTAAAGTGTGAATATTGGTCATACCTTTTGAGTCATACAGTTTTTAAACGACTAAGTAGCCTAAATGACAATTTTGAGGTGAACTATAAGGGTGTTGTTGTCTCAACTTATTTGTTGTTTTCCCAAAAATTAAAAAAAGAAAGGCAAAGCTCAAAACAAGCTCTATTACACATGTTGTGTTTCCCGAGGCCAGTAAATAAGCAGTGCGGTTGAACACGTTCCTACATGTTCTGACCTTAAAAAGGCTATTTAGGATACAGTGGTTATTACCTGCACGTCTTCTGCTTCCTGAAGAAATAAACATTAAGTTGGAGACGCCTGGCAAATGCTATGTATTCCCCCTGAAAACAATATACAAAAAAAACACAATGTTAAGAAATGACTTTTTCTATTGAGCTAATTGCAAGGTTGCTGGTTCAATGTCTTGAGATTGAAGAAACACGGGTCCACAACAACAAACAAGGTTCAAAAGTCATGATGTGTAATGGCTTTACCAAAACAACTAGTAAAGGTTCAATAGGGTTGCACACGGCACTCAGTCTACAAAAATAACACCAGCATGTGCCACACTAATTAACCTACAGGGGTTTAAAAACCATGTTTACTTCACCACATCAACACTTACATGGAAAATGACTGTGCAGGAAGCCGACAAATTTATCCATAACAACCTGAGCAGGTATAAAATAGTGTTCACCCAGAACAACCTTCCACAGCCAGACATGAACTAACATTTAGTATTACATTATAAATAAAAACAGGCATACAAGTTGGATTTTAGGGCCTCTTTGGTGGGGAGATTTTTCCAAGCAGTCTATATTGTTGGTAACTGTAAACTTTATTTAAAAGATCTGGCCTCAATATCATTTCTGATTGAGTCTTCATAGAAATATCCAATATCGACAGATACTGAATTCTTTATTGCGAATGCTTATTTCCCATATTTTACACTTAGATTAACTTTGATGTCACCTAATGTTCACATTTAAAAACACTAATAATTTAATACTGTTAAATGTAGTCTTTAAC
>NW_015505499.1:321883-323117 GCF_001515645.1 Sinocyclocheilus grahami
TTTAAAAACACTAATAATTTAATACTGTTAAATGTAGTCTTTAACAGATCTAAAAGTGAACATCCATAAACATTCAGACCAAAAATTAAAATTTTGTGATTTCTACATTTGCTTGTAGCACTTAAAATGATTAAATTAAGTTTTAGTGTTTTATTTTTAATTTAAACAAAATAATATAAAATTGCAATATTGCCCATGACACGAAAATAATTATCGCCTTATCTGTATCAGCCAGAAACGTAATCTATTATATAGATAGTGTTGAAAAATAAGTGTTATTTTATGTATTGTTGCTCAAGATTAATATAGGGGGAGATCTGTTAGTGTTTAGTTTTTGTTTTATGCTGGGATTTACATGTACAGTGACGTTTCAGCTACACAAAGTATTTGAATGGAGTGTATACTTTATTTGTACATTAAGAAATATTCTTTTTTTGTGAATTCAAATAAAATAAGTTCACAGTACTCATGCCTATTGGTATCTAAATGTCTTTACACTAACTTGTTTGGTTTTAGAGTATAATACATTTGTATTATATCATGATCTGTTCCTGTTCCAAGCGGTCACGTGTCTTTGTATTGATGCAAGTACAATTTTATTATCAGATTTTTTACATTAAAGGATTTGGTTACACTTTATTTTAAGGTGTCTATGTTACAGTGCAATTATACATTTAAGTACTGAGTAATATTAATTAACTACATGTACTTACTAGTGCTGTGTTCAAAATATCGATACGACGATGTATCGTCACAGAGATTTGACGATACGAGTATCGATACAGCTGGCCACGCTTAATTTTACAACGTTTAAAATTTAGTAGAAAAGTGCGAGGTTTCTAAAAAAGAATGAATAGAGCATCTGTTAATAATCTGGCCGCAGAGGAACACAACGGGGTTGCCTGATATAAAGAGACATAATCCCCAAAACAGAGATTTACACTTGCGCAATACAGAAATATCTGCTAAACTAGGGCTGGACGATATGGCCAAAATTTATATCACGATATATTTCTTAATTTCAGTCGATACGATATAATTCCGATATCGATATGAACCCTATTTAAAAAGCCTCATAAAAAGCCTCATAAAAACGACAGATGTCTGCACCTACAAACTTATGAAAAATCAATTTGCCAACTCTATGAAACCTACTCCTATAAAACTATATAATGTTTTAGGAAAAAACAGCACAAATAAATAAATGTTCACCTTTTATTGGTATTTAGCCTTC
>NW_015505499.1:323813-336208 GCF_001515645.1 Sinocyclocheilus grahami
GCAAACTGCTTGTCTGCCAGCAGGAGGCGCTGTGAGAGCGGCAGAACTAGCGGTTTCTCCAGTAATGGCTGTAAACATAGCAGCTCCGCTCTTGAACGCTACTTTATCAGATAAAAATGCCATCTAAACTATTCTGAAGTCAGTCGGTTCCCTTCAGAGATATATTCATATAAAACACCCGCGACGCGTTTTGATTTTGAAACGTGCAGTGCTCATGTTTATTCAACAAAGTCAAACGCCACAAATAAATCAATGTATGGGAAACACTGGTAATGTATATCGAAATATCGGAAATGTGTTTAAAAATCATATCACCGTTATTGAAAAACATTATATCGCGATACATATTGATATTGAATTATTGTCCAGCCCTATGCTAAACGTGCTACTTATCTTTGTCAACCTGGCAAGCCTGTGCTCACGCGCTCTCTCTCCACTGGATAAACGCGCTTGCTTTCTGAAAACACCGCTTAGCTTGCAGTTTAGCTATCTCCACTTCAAGTCTATTCTCAGAAAAGTGTGATTCATCAACTGTTCATTTACGACAGAGAGAGAGAGCGAGAGAGAGGCTGTGTATGTATGAATTACCACCGTTTTGCCGCGTTTCTCTATTAACAGTAAAGAGAGAGCGGCTGTGTACGTATGAATTACCACCGTTTTGCCGCGTTTCTCTATTAACAGTAAAGCTATGGCTTTAATTCCTTTAGAAACAATGATGCTACCAGCTCCTTGTTGAGAAAGATAATGTAGCTCTTGAGCGATTAAGCTATTTAGTTGATAAAATTGCGTGGCAGCACTAAAAACTTTGTTCCTGAATGTCTGAGTTCGGCCGCAGCGTGATCTGTGTGTGACTGAACTTAACACCAAACTGACATGTTCGGCTAGAGTCGCTTTGAGATGAACTCGTGCATCTTCGGAAGCGGAGCTGCGCGGAAAGTTACAAAAAATGTTGTGCACACCGCCACGCAAAACGACGTCGCGCGCACTCAAAGCGAACTTGCTGACGCTCGAGTATAAATCAGCCTTTAAGCGTGTGTGCGTTAGATACAGTGAAGACAGCGCGTTAGTTTAGAACTCTTCTAATTTTTTTTTTTATTGTAGAGAGTGTGTTAATTTGTGCAATGATAGCCTACCAATGTTAATTATTTTTCAAACATATTAGAATGAGTACATTACAATATAAATGTATTAGAACAAGTACATTATTATTTATAGGCTTAAAAACAAGATGCAAACAATCAGAATATTGTACCTGGTGGGGAGTGCACAATGTAAACATGAAACATATGCCATTACCTATATTGTACAGTTATGGAGGCCCTTCATAATGCAGAGGTCAACTGCCTGCTCTGCCAATAGTTAGAAATGGCACTATAGTAAGCAGTGTTTAATGAACAGCTGTTTTTCTAAATTCTGCTGAGGTGAAATTCAGTGCAGTCATGTATCGTGATGCATATCGTATCGTGGCCTCTGTATCGTGATATGTATCGTACCGTGACTTTGCTGGTGATACACAGCCCTAGTACTTACTATATGTTTAGGGTTACTTGCATGTAATTATGCATAATTTATTGTTATTATAATAGTAAGTCCATGTAACGTGTAACAAGGACACCTTAAAATAAAGTGCTATCAAGGATTTTTGTCTTATAGAAATCGCATCAAAAAGGACCTACACTTCGGAAAAAAGCCACATGTTTATAAATGCCAGATTTGTTCAGGATGGCTTGTTTTTCTGAATCCATGGCTAAGTGACATGCCCTACGTTTTAACATTATGTGCCTATAAGGCCTATCGAAGTGCAGTAGATATTAAAAATTGTAAAAAGCTTTGTAGACATACCTCAATATTTTCAAGAAATCCATCAACAGTCAAATCCACAAAAAAAAAGGATGACCCACACTACAAAAAAAAGCTGAGTGAGCTCTTACCCCTCTACCGAAGGCCGTGCAGCTGGGGTTTGAGCTGATATGACTGGAAACAACAGACATCTCTTTGGCCTCCACCTCCTGCTCTGCTGACTTGGGCAGATGTACGGCAACCAACTGGAAACACTCTGGCCATGCAGACACACAAAGTTTCATGCACTTGTACCTCATTAAACAAATTGATAAGATCCCGAACGTTACAGCTGAGGTTCAGAGATGTGAACGGTTTGGTGCAGGCGAGTTTATTTTTTGATACTTCAAGGTTAGTGCTGTCCAAGCTATTTATTATAGAGTCTCAGTCTCAGACAGTACGATCACTGATAAGACAGTTACATTCATATGCTGCCCTTTTCACACCAAAACATCTGATAGGCTGGCTTAACTTCGGTCCACCCGGAAAACACTGTTGTGTTTGCAAGGTTTTGGGACTAAAACAATAAGCACAGGACAAATGTATTCCCATTCATGCTGATGCTGAAATCACGGCACATTTTTTGATGACATTTTATTATTGTGTATACACATTTCTCCTTTACTGAGTCAGAAAATGAGTTCTTTTCAAACTGTATTGGTGAAGAGTGCCTGCTCCTTATCACTGCATCACAATGATGTGGCAGGAATCTACTCCACCTGGCACTGTGAAATACATACCATTTTTGGAATCTGTAGCCATTGAAACATGAAGAAAAAGGACTCCCTCATGTTTCTCGGACACGTATATTGCAAACAAAGGGTATCCAATGATAAATGTCTGAAAAAATAAATAAAATAACATGAAAGGAATGAAAATATTTACTGCAACAGTGGCCTTGTATTTCCTCACAACACCAACTGTACCTTGATAAGGATGCCGTCAATGAAGTCCCATAATTTAACAGTGCCATCTGCTGAACAAGAGTAAACCTGCATGCAGAATGAATAAATAGATTACAAAATAAATTCTGCTGTTTAAAGGGATAGTTCACCCAAACATGAAAATTAGAGGTTTATATGCTTACCCCCAGGGCATCCAAGATGTAGGTGACTTTGTTTCTTCAGTAGAACACATATGATGATTTTTAAGTCCAACCGTTGCAGTCTATCAGTCGTATAACGCATGGCAATGGTAACAAAACCTATGAGAGTAAAAAAAAAAAACATGCACAGACAAATCCAAATTAAACCCTGCGGCTCGTGATGACACATTGATGTCCTAAGACACGAAACGATCGGTTTGTGCCAGAAACCGAACAGTATTTATATAATTTTTACCTCTAATACACCACTATGTCCAACTATCTTTGAGCGCGCGCACGGCATCCGGTGCATGAGGTGTGTACGCGCTCTGGCGTAGTTTATGTTAATGGGTGTGTTGATATCCAGCCTAAGAGCAATCAACCATAACTTCAGGTGAGCAGGCTCAGAAGTTGGGAATACGTGGAAAGTCCCCACTCCCGAATGAGTTAGCGCGAGAGAAAGTGATCTTTTAGTTTTAAGTTGGTTTGAACAATCCAGATAAGTGCAAGTAAGTACCATTTTGATTAGCCGTCGTACCTACAATGACTGTGCACTGTGTAAACAATGAGTGACGTATACGCGCGAGAGATCAATTCCAGCGCTTGTGTAAACTACGCCAGAGCGCGTACACACCTCACGCACCGGATGCCATGCGCGCACTCAAAGACAGTTGGACATAGTGGTGTATTAGAGGTAAAAAATTATATAACCACTGTTCGGTTTCTGGCACAAACTGATCATTTCGTGTCTTAGGACATCAATGTGTCGTCACGAGCCGCAGGGTCTAATTTGGATTTGTCTGTGCATGTTTTTTTTACTCTCACAGATTTTGTTACCATTACCATGCATTATATGACTGACAGACTGCAACAGTTAAAGTTAAAAATCATCATACGTGTTCTACTGAAGAAACAAAGTCACCTACATCTTGGATGCCCTGGGGGTAAGCAGATAAACATCAAATTTTCATTTTTGGGTGAACTATCCCTTTAAGTAACAGTAAACCATTCAAAATAAATCTGACAGGGAGATCCGGAGGTTTACTCTAAGTCAAAAGGTTTATTTTGCGATAAAGACACTGTCCTCAAAATAAATGGTTAGATTAGTGAAATCAGTCAAAACGGAAGATAATGAAAGACTGTAAGACATTTTTTTCTGCTATAATAAAGTCAGAGTTGTGCAAATAATTTCAATAATTTCACAAACCTTAGACAATTCAAACATTTCTGAATATTTTTTGGAATGAAAAAAAATAAATAATAATAATACAAAGCACACCTACAGTAACAAACAAGCTGACAAAAGGAACTCAATCAAACCTTATCAACTATCTCATGCTTTCTATACAATTGAACTCAAGTGACGCACAGACCTGCAGATGATTGGCAGGATTCAAAGCGATGCCTGTCACTTGGTTGGTGTGGCCCTGCAGACTATGGAGCCACTCTTCTGTGCGTGTGCTATAGACCTTCACTAGATCCCCAGAGGCGCACAACACAAACCTGCAACCATGAGACAACTTTACATTTAAGTGATACAGACAATACCTTTGCACTTTACACCTGGCATTCACAGACCCTCAATGAGTCACCCAAAAAAAGATTCTTCCTTCAGTTTATTCATTCAAATACACTGCATGCAAATTATCAAAAACTCACGCCATTTAGTTCTCTTAGCGTAAAACTGAATTTTATTTCTTAATTAATTACTAAAACCATGAGTTTAATTGTGATTATTTTAATCCCTTGGCAGCCCCAACATCGAAAATAAATAAACAAACAGATAGATAAATAAATACATAATTTAATCTTCTTTGGCATAAAATACAATAAATAAAATATGTGTCAATTAAATGTATTTTCATAGCATTAGTACAATGCAGGATTATGTGTAGATCACGCAGGGGATGCATAGAGGTTTTCTAAAGCCTGTGTGAATAAATATAGATTCAAATTCAAAGAGAGAGGATAGTCTGTGCATGATCTGATGCATTATTCGGACCCAGAATAAGGCGAGATGAACATCGCTGAGCGCTAAACACTCCTGGCGTGCAGTTTGTGTTTCATTGATACTCGAAGCCGGAGAGCGCTCTCTCGCAGAAAGTTGTACCAGGAAATTCCTAATATGGACAAAAGCATCCAGCTCTCGCTGTATGAAAAAAAATTGTTTTCACAGAAAAACAGAAACGTTTGGAAACATGAAGACATTAAACATACGATTGTGACAATATATGGTTTATTTGTGTTTTTCAAGTCATCTCCAGCAGGTAATAAATAGCGTATATGAACAATGCAGTGCTAATTGACATAGCATTTATTACAGTATAGAAACTATTCTGCCTTATTATGTGATATAAAAGTGTTTGTAGTATATAAACAAACCATTATTATTGGTTATTGTCCAGCAGTTATCTGATTTCTAAGCCAATTAAAAGCTAGAAATTAGAGAATAATTACCAGTCAAAAGTTTTTCAACAGTAAGATTGTTCATGTTTTTTTAAAGAAGTCTCTTCTGCTCACCAAGCCTGCATTTATTTGATCCAAAGTACAGCAAAACAGTAACATTTTGACATATTTTTACTAGGCTATTTAAAATAACTGTTTTCTATTTGAATATATTTTAAAATGTAATTTATCATGATTTCAAAGCAAAAAATTTTGCATCACTACTCTAGTCACACGATCCTTCAGAAATCATTCTAATATTCTGATTTACTGCTCAAAAAACTCACATTTTGAATTTCTGGCTTCAGGAAAACACAAAACAACCAGCCTAAAATACTCTGTTGTTGATAATATGAATTATGCATTTGCAACACAACTATAATGCATAAGGGAATGCATCCTCCTGAAGCAATTTTGTCTTTATTGCCTCAGGGAAACAGCTTCAAACCATGAATCTATGGCTACCGTACTCTTCAACAACTTCCTCATTCAGCTTGAGAGGCAGTGTTCTCAGGAGCAGAACTTTCTTCACAGACACAACCTAAAGAGAATATTTCATCAGATACAGGTAACAGACGCACACTGCCCTCCTGTTATTTCCACACATTTGATGCATTCCTCAGTGTCAAATCCACACTGTAAAAAAACCTACAAATATTACTGAAGTACATTTTACAAGAAAATACTATTTCCGTCTTTACATTTCAAAATTCCACATGTAATTCAATGTGTCACTTGCTGTGATTAATTTAGAAATTTGCTAGCAATTTCTGAGTAGAAATAGTTTCTACACCATATTTTTTTTGTGCATTTATCAAAACATTTTTTTTGCACACTGTCTTATCAAAAGCATAGTTTCCTTTAGTGATGCCATGCCTGTTTTTATACATCCTCTCTAAAACAAGAACTGAGAGGAAAAGAAAATGAACTTGTGAACGACCCTGTGACTATTTATTTAACAAATTTAACTTATTTTCTATAATCAGGAAATTAACTAATGGTCAGTATTGGGATTTACAGTAATAGCCATCAAGGTAATTACATAGAACCTCTGTTGTGATTCATAACTCTATGGCAAAAAATATTTTAAGCGTGTATTCAGTTGTCTTGCTGTGGTTTTTGCTAACTTTTCAATGACTTCTGTGGAAACAGTCCTAACCAATATGTAGCACCTTAGGTCACTTATCTCACAGAGTTTACCACATTTAGTAAGGAAGAATATTTATCAGCAATGGCTGACATGTACACTACTGTAACATACCATTTTGATGTGCTAGATGTAGTTACAATGATGTGCATTCCTACAGTCTCAAAAATGTTTCTATAGTAGGTATACAGCAAGAAAAAAAGAGTTCAGGATGTCTCAGAATCTAAATTCTCTCACAAAAGCTGACTGGCAAAACTCTCAATGTCGGGCTGCTGTACACATTTTTTTCTCTTATGCAATATTTTTACGAGTGGTTGCTGTGGGGATTTCTCACTAGATAAATGTGAAAAAAACTTCCACAGAAGAATTAAATGTCGGGGGTTTCGCTTGGTTAAAAAATTACATCTGTCTGTAACTGGTGTTGTATGCCACCCCAAAAACAAAATGACAGAGCGCGGTGTGGGGGAGACCATTTTTTATTTTTCCACGTAGACTGTATTTAGGACAGCTGCAAAAAAAAATTTTTTTTGCGTGGAAATATCATTGTCAATAAAAACACCACCTACCTAGTCGAAACGCCCACAATATTTTGTCTAACAGAAAAGTTCAAATGAACTTAACAGATGATTGTTATTTTCCGTAACTTCTAACAAATATCATAAACCCCTGAACGAATATCAAAACCTCAATCTGCGAAGTGAGCACTTCAAGGAAAAATTCACTCAAAAATGAAAGTGCACTCTCCTAATGCCATATACTGTATATATGATTGTACAGTTTCATATCATATTTGTATAATCATTCTATGCTTTCAAAACAAACACGGATGCATCAGGTTGGGACATTAATTATAACATAAAACGTCATTGTTTTTGCATCTCGCGACTAAATGTCATTGACATAAAACCTGCTACAGTTTGGATAAACTCCTTAATGGAAACAAACCAGATCTCAAAAACGTCATGCGTGAGATTTTAACCATTAACTGTTTCGTTTACATCAATGGTTATTTGTTTGAACTTTCACTTTCCAAGGCTACTTCACTCCTTGTAATGCCACATTCCTTTTAAATGTTGTCTGAAAAGACTGTCACAATGCACACAGCAAAGACAAGCAGGAGAAAAACAAAACGTGGGATGTACACTACTGTTCACAAGTTTGGGGCCAGTTTGATTTTTTTAAAGAAATCAATACTTTTATTCAGCAATGATGCATTGAATTGTTCAAAAGTGACCGTAAAGACTTGTTACAAGTTCATCAAAGAAACCTAACAAATTTATCATGGTTTTCACAAAATAATAAGAAATGCTTCTTGAGCATCAAATTAGCATATTAAAATGATTTCTAAAGGATCACTGAAGACTGTAGTAATGGCTGCTGAGAGTACAGCTTTGGCATTACAGGAGTATATTACATTTTAATGAATATTATAAATTAAAATATAAAACACTTATTTTAAATTGTAATAATATTTCACAAAATCACTATTTTATTGTATTTTTTGATCAAACAAATATCAGCCTTGGTGTGCATAAGAGACTTCTTTCAAAAACATTACAGACCCCAAACTTTTGGTGTATGTTGTTATGGTGTTTTTGTGGTTACTAAGAGATTGGTCTTGTTAAAATCTGAATCAAGCCTAATTTTCATGTGAAATCACTTTTACAGGTTTACCCTGACAGCCCAGAGTCTTTTCCAGATTAAAAGACAGCTAGACAAACTGGGTGAGCTGATCCTGAAAGTCACTTACGAGAGTGATCCAATCCCTCTCCAGAGACCTCAGATGGAGGAGCAAGTCAAATACCTCATCTACCACCTAATTAAAAGGTAACATTTAGATTTCATGTCCTTGGCGAACAATTAAAGGGTTAGTTCACCCTAAAATGAATATTATGTCATTAATTACTCACCTTCATGTCGTTTCAAACCCGTAAGACCTTCGTTCATCTTCGGAACACAAATTAAGATATTTTTGATGGAATCTGAGAGCTGTCTGACCCTGCATAGACAGGAACGCAACTGAAATGTTCTTAAGTCCAGAAACATAAAATAATCCATGTGACATCATACGAGAATACTTTTTGTGCGCAAAAGAAAAAAATAACGACTTTATTCAACAATTCGTCTCCTCCGCGCTGTAGCGCCATTTTTGGAGAATATCCGCTGGACTAAACAACGTATGCTGTTCTGTGTCAACTGCGTCACGCCGGATCTGTTTCCTACGTTGTTGTGATTTGATCTGAACGGAAACAGCGTATCCGTGTGACGTAGCTGACACAGAATAGCATACGTTGTTTACGTCCAGCGGATATTCTCCAAAATGGCACCAGGGTGATGCGGAGTAGACGAATTGTTGAATAAAGTCGTTATTTTTTGTTCTTTTGCGCACAAAAAGTATTCTCGTAGCTTCGTATAATTGCGGATGAACCACTGATGTCACATGGATTATTTTATGTTTCTGGACTTAAGAACATTTCAGTTGCGTTCCTGTCTATGCAGGGTCAGACAGCTCTCAGATGCCATCAAAAATATCTTCATTTGTGTTCCGAAGACGAACGAAGGTCTTACGGGTTTGAAACGACATGAGGGTGAGTAATTAACGACAGAATGTTAATTTTGGGTGAACTATCCCTTTAAGGCAATTAGTGCCATAAATACATGAAACTCGATGAATGCAACACAATAGAAAGGCTGTGCTGGGTGACCAGGGAACCTGGATAATCTGTTTTGGTCATGTTTGCAGCTCCTTTGTGGTGGAGAAGGAGCCATGCATGCCTACACACCCTCAGAAACCTCTAATCATCAAAACACAGGTGCAGTTTACCACCAAGGTCAGGTATGAACCACAGCTTCCACCAAACTCCTCATGTAAACAAGTCTACTTTCACAAGGAGTTGACTGCCTTTAGTCCAACACAATTATTGCCCATTTAATTTCACTTTTTTTCTTTTCAGATTACTGGTTAAGTTACCTGAGGTGGATTATCAACTCAAAGTCAAGACAACATTTGATAAGTATGTTCCCCGAATTATGTCTACATTTTATCTTTGTAACCTGGGCCATTCATGTTATGCAATACATTTGCAATAATTACAATAATGTGCAATACATCAACCATTATTAAACTTTTAACTTATTAAAAATAAATATTATTGTGATGTAATATGAGGAAGCGTGTAAAATTGTAAAGCAGACTTAATATATTACTGTTAAACCTTTTTATGTATAACTTGTTTGTATACAAATTTAAGAGTGGGGATCATAAAATGGAAAAAAGCTGAAGTAAGCCATTGCTCAGTGGGGGATGATATTTAGTTTACAGAAGAGTGTCAATCTGAAGTTAATATTAATATTTAAAAATACATGTAATGTCTAGATATCATACAGATTATTATTATTATTATTATTATTGTTGTTGTTAGACAGAGGTAAACCAACTTATTCCAGAGTACACCACATAATATTCATCATAATATTTACTAATGTTGTTTTCCTACCACACATGATGTCACTTCCTCGAAGATGATGTCAATGAACTTGCTTTGTCCAAGTAAAATCTCAAATGCATTTCAATAAAGAGTAATTTATGATATATATATATATATATATATATATATATTGTTGTTATCTAATTTTCGTTAAATAAGTTTAAATCCAAGTTTTGACTGATGAATCTGTTGAGAAAAAAGTGATTTTACAGGAAAAATCTGTAAAAAACAAAGCAATATTCCCACAATAATATTCTTTGCTTACCTCATTTTGATAAAAAAATAATAATAATAATAAATTAATAAACAAACAATCTTGAATATTTCTTAGACGTTAATCCCGCATCCACTCAAACTAAATTTACAATAGTGAAATATTAAAGATTAACTTTCTAAAATAATAATAATCTCTAATTTGAATTCCATATTTACGACTGTGAATATGTATTGTGGCATTTATGATAGGGACATGAAGACTATACACATGGAATGACCCAACTATAATTATGGCTATAATAATTAATATCGTTCTCACATTTACATGCAACTTTTTCTTTCATTGTTCAAAAGCCATGCAAGCAATGTTTGTTTCACATGTGCATTTAGCCCAACATGACCATGTTTTTCTACTCTTTTCTATTTTTGTGTGTGCAGAGACCTTCCACCAGGCAAAGTGTGAGTGCACTCAACCTCAAACAGAAGAACCAACTTCCTGTTGTTTATTTAGGCCAAATCTCAATATGAGTTTTTCAGCTAAGTGTGTGGGGGAGGGGGACAGCAGTGTTTTACAAGCTGAATTCTGTACATATTCTACATAGAGGGTTACTGTAATTTACAGTACAGTGGAAGTTGTGACTAACCAGAAAATATCAAAACTAAGATTACTGATATTTCCTTGTAGGAACAGACAGTTCTTCATCCCCACCAACAACACCAAAGTGATGGATGTTGAGGAGTCGACTGGATGTCTTTCTGTAGAGTTCAGGCATCTGGTACTTCACTCTGAATTCTAGCACATGAATCAAGACCAATACTGTTAATAAGGCTTTGGTGTTAAATATATTTAAATGACTTCACCCACTGTAGGAAAATTAATTAGTCATTATTTACTCACCCTCATGTTGCTCCAAACCCACATTCTGTTTTTTTTTCCATGGAACATAAAAGGAGAAATTTTAAAGCTTATTTTTCCATACAAGGACAGTTGGTAGTGACCACAGCTCCAAAAAGTGAATAACTTCATCTGTTCCTCTCATAAAGTTACTCAGTGTCAGAATACTTGGAATATTTGACTATTTTGTATGTGCGTGTGTGTCCTTTTTCCGAGTTTGACAACCGTGATAACTATGAACTGTTGTTAGAATGAGCTGTGTGAAAATGAACATGAGGTTGAGTAAATAACATTTTCACTCTTGGGTGAACTATCCCTTTTTAAGAGAGCGAAGATATTTTATGAAGTCTTTGTGTTTTGCAGCAGCTGAAAGAGAGAAAGTGTCCTACTGGAGGAAAAGGAAATGAGGTAAGACTGCATTATTTCTAATATTTACTTACTTTATAAGTGTATCTCTTCCAGTGGGACACCTTACAAGGCCTACACCATGGCTCGAGCCTGGTTACATGATAGCATTTTTGCCATGTTGTTATTCAGTGGGGAAATGGTGGCCTAATGGTTAGAGAGTCAGACTCGTAACCCAAAGGTTCGAGTCTCTAGAGAGTCTCGTACCGGCAGGGATTGTAGGTGGGGGGAGTGAATAACCAGCGCTCTCTTCCACCTTCAATACCACGACTGAGGTGCCCTTGAGCAAAGCACCGAACCTGCTCCCCGGGTGCCACAGCATAAATGGCTGCCCACTGCTCCGGGTTGTGTGTTCACGGTGTGTGTGTGTTCACTGCTGTGTGTGTGCACTTAGGATGGGTTAAATGCAGAGCACTAATTCCTAGTATGGGTCACCATACTTGGCCACATGTCACTTCACTTCAGTGTGGCATACATCATCTTGTCAACAGAGGGCAGCCTCACACAGTATGTCCTTGATCTTGGCATTGAAGCGTAATAATATTGCATCTCTCTCTATTGCAGGGTCCCCTGTCAGTAACAGAGGAGTTACACTCTCTCAATTTTGAGGCCATGCTGATGTTACAGGGCCTGGATATTGATCTTGAGGTATGTTTTAGTGTCTATGTAGTATATATATCAAATACTGTATACTATTGCCATACATAATCAAAAGCTTATTTAAAGCTTAATTGAAAATCTTATATATTTTTGTCTATATTTGTGTGTACGTACATAGACACACACACACACACACACACACACACACACACACATACACACACACACATATATATATATATATATATATATATATACTGTATATACTGTATATGC
>NW_015505499.1:339311-347397 GCF_001515645.1 Sinocyclocheilus grahami
GAATAACCAGCGCTCTCTTCCACCTTCAATACCACGACTGAGGTGCCCTTGAGCAAAGCACCGAACCTGCTCCCCGGGTGCCACAGCATAAATGGCTGCCCACTGCTCCGGGTTGTGTGTTCACGGTGTGTGTGTGTTCACTGCTGTGTGTGTGCACTTAGGATGGGTTAAATGCAGAGCACTAATTCCTAGTATGGGTCACCATACTTGGCCACATGTCACTTCACTTCAGTGTGGCATACATCATCTTGTCAACAGAGGGCAGCCTCACACAGTATGTCCTTGATCTTGGCATTGAAGCGTAATAATATTGCATCTCTCTCTATTGCAGGGTCCCCTGTCAGTAACAGAGGAGTTACACTCTCTCAATTTTGAGGCCATGCTGATGTTACAGGGCCTGGATATTGATCTTGAGGTATGTTTTAGTGTCTATGTAGTATATATATCAAATACTGTATACTATTGCCATACATAATCAAAAGCTTATTTAAAGCTTAATTGAAAATCTTATATATTTTTGTCTATATTTGTGTGTACGTACATAGACACACACACACACACACACACACACACACACACACACACACACACACACATATATATATATATATATATATATATATACTGTATATACTGTATATGCTCACCAAGACAGTATTTATTTGATTATCAAATACAGTAAAAACAGTAAGATTATGAAAGGCTATTACAGTTTAATTTAAAATATTTGTTTTCTATTTTAACATATCCTAAGATGTAATTTATTACTGTAATGTTAAAGCTGAATCTTCAGCATCATTACTCCAGTCTTCAGTGTCACATGAACCTCCAGAAATTATTCTAAAATGCTGATTTGGTATTGATTTCTTTTTACTAGCAATGCTGGAAATTGTTGTTGTAATATTTTTGTGGAAACTGTTATACATTTTTTTCGCTCAGGATTCTTTGAACAGAAAGTTCTAAAGAACACAATTTATTTGAAATTGTATTAGACATTATTTGATCATTCTTATAATTGTATAAGACATTATAAATTACTCTGGATACCTGATGAATAAAAGTTTGACATTTCTTTAAAAAATTAAATTACTGACCCAAGTGTATAAATAAATGACATTACATATATTATGCTTTTTCAATGTTGAGAAAATAATAATAATAATTTATTATTTAGTTAGACCAACAATTAAAATTCAATTTTAGGACAGCTCTGTAATAATTTATATTGGAAATCACTGTGCTAATGTAATGCTTTTTTTTAATAATGATTTGATTTTTTTAATTAGATTTTTTTTTACATCACTTATAATACCACTCACTGAGTTTTGTATTTTTGTTCCTGTTCAGACTTGCTCCCTGCCACTGGTGGTCATCTCCAATGTCAGTCAGCTCCCAGGGGGCTGGGCCTCTGTCATGTGGTACAACTTGCTAACTGATGACCCCAAGGTGAGCTTCTGATGCAGATACAAAGAATGGATGTCTAGCCTTACAGTATCTTGTTTATAAAATAACTAGATGTCGTAGTTTTAATCAGGGGCAAGGCTGGACATAAAGTATTATTTGAACTTCTCTGACTTGTTTAGAACCTTGGATTCTTCAGTAACCCCTTGCGGGCAAGTTGGAGTCAACTCTCAGAGGTACTCAGCTGGCAGTTCTCAAGTTTTGCAGGACGAGGACTCAACAAAGAGCAACTTAACATGCTGGGAGATAAACTTCTGGGTATGTTTTCTATAAACTTGCTGGTTTATGTGACATTAAAATAATTTTATGTCATTGTCTGCTGACTGTGAGACTGTATTTCCCTAATGTTGTTCCATAAACATGCTGAAAGCCCAGTTTTTGTAAATGTGTTTTGGCTTCCATCTAAACAGTGTTTTAATTGTTTCTGAAGGTCAACACGCTTCTTATAATGACTGCCAAGTTTCTTGGTCCAAGTTCTGGAAGGTAATATTGAATAAATATTATATACTCTTGCTGTTTTCAAATTGTAACAATATAAATCCAATTAGTTTTTTTCCCTGTTGCTCTCAGGAAAACATTCCTGGCAAATCATTTAGTTTTTGGCTGTGGCTGGACTCGATCTTGGACCTTATCAAGAAGCATTTACTTCCTGTTTGGATTGATGGGTCAGTGGCCTTATTATGACATTCAGATGCATGATAAATAGATATAACACACATTAGCTCTGTTATTCTGATAAGCATGTAATGAATAACAAATACAACTACTGGATAGAATAGTCTTATCTTTGTGATGTTTTATCACTTTATCAGTATATTTATCAGTATAACAGTATTTTTATAATGAGATTTCTCTTTATCTGCTATGCTGAATAAAGTTTTTAGCTTGTTGCGATGCATTCTGCAGAAAGCATTTTCTGCTTCTCAATGGATTCTGCTATTTTTTGTTTCTCAGCTACATAATGGGATTTGTGAGTAAAGAGATGGAACGTGCTTTACTGAAGGAGAAGGAGCCAGGGACATTCCTGCTACGCTTTAGTGAAAGTCACCTTGGAGGAATCACCTTCACCTGGGTTGAGCAGGATGAAAATGGTTTGTCTACAATATGTCATTATACTTTAAAGGAAAAGTTCACCCAACAATGAAAGTTTGCGGAAAATGTATTCACCCTCAGGCCATTCAAGATGTAGATGTGTTTGTTTTTCCATTGGAACAGATTTGAAGAAATTTAGCATCACTTGCTCACCAATGAATCCTATGCAGTGAATGGGTGCCGTCAGAATAAGAGTCCAAACAGACGGCACCCATTCACTGCAGACATAAATGCTGAATTTATTCAAATCTGTTCTGACGAATAAACAAACTCATCTAGGTCTTGGATGGCCTGAGGGTGAGTACATTTTAAATAAATGTTAATTTCTGAGTGAACTATTCCTTTAAGAATAACATTCCCAATACAGAATTTAATGTAGGAGACATTATGTTACAGGTGTGAAGCTGTAAAACAAAGATAACAACATAAGAATCCTAACCAGTTCTTCCATGCAGTGAACAGTGTTCTGTTTGCAAATCCACACAGGTTAATCAATTACTGTAATTTCCACACTGAGACAATGTCTTGTATTTGCTGAGGGAAACTCCAGCCTGGAGATATTCCAAAATTTAGCAGATGCCCTTTATCCTTTTATAGATCAAATTTGTATTTCCTTATTTTCAGTGTGCAGTTGACAATGTAATTGTTCATATTAAATAATGCCTGAGGGAAAAAGCTGTTCTTACAGTATGCCTGGCTGTTTTGGTGCTCAGTGCATTTTTTTTGTTGCATTGTCTTTATTGTATTAAATATGTTGTTAAATAATCTTAAGCACATGTATTTTGCCTGCAGGAGACCCAAAGTTCATCTCTGTAGAGCCATACACGAAAAACCGTCTCAACGCCTTGCCCATTGCTGATATAATACGGGACTATAAGGTCATTGCAGATGGTGTTGTCCCAGAGAATCCTCTAAAGTTCCTTTATCCTGACATCCCGAAGGATGAGGCTTTTGGGAAACACTACAACAGCCAGCAAAACAAAGGTTAGATGTCTGCAAATGTATCTGATTTTTTATAATTTAGCTGTGTCCCATGATATTTTGTTTACAGCCCTGTTAATTTTTTTTTACCATTATGAAAAAAATATGAAAATTTGCACACTCAAGAAATAACAGGAAGCAGGGGCATAGGTTAGAGGGGGGGCTATTAACCCCTCAATAACCAAAACTAGCAAGTACAACCTCCCAATATTTATACCATGGTTAATGGAAACCTAGAATCAGGCTATTAATTAATTTATTTGAATCACGCCTTCAGCACTTTTATAAGCGCTTCCTTTACCGAACGGAGCAGTTATCAGCACAATATGACTGAAGTACATGAGCGGCGAGCGAATCACGGTATACTCTGTGTGAGTTCACCAGCGTGCTCGAGAAGTGTGATAAGATTTGCTCGAGCCATTCCTATCGTGAAGCTGGTGGTCAAATATGTGATTTATTTGAATTATTTAGAGAAACAGCCACTTTAAAATGCTATGGAGAAAGTCGAACAGTATCTAAAAAAGGCAAATAAACTAAAAAGACAGATAAAAAGATGAGTCTTGAACCAGCATATATTAAAATCTTTTTAAACTACTCATGACCACCTTTACTAGAATTTATCACGTTTTATTGTAGGCTTATTAATTGTGTAAATTTTAGTCTAACTTGTTGTAGAATTTATATTAGATAATCTGTGAAGGGAATTGATTTTTCCCTATAGATTTATATTACAACTGTGGCATGTTGTAGCTATTGGTTCTAATTGTGCAGGCGGTTGTTTCTTCATAACAAATGGTATATTGATTCATTTAAAAAAGTCATTATTGGCCTGGTAATGATTAATAGGCTAGTCTTATTATAAAAAATGCTACAGTTAAGAACTATACATGGCCTTCAGATATTCCAAAAGATGGCATAGATTAAATCATTAGGAGCCTGATGAACTGTTAAGGAGTAAGAAATAAACAATGTAATGTAAGAAAATGTTAAATTAGATTGACTTTCCATGGCATGTTGAAATAAAACATTCTGTCAAACTATAACCTATAAGTGCCTAATTAACATAAAATAAATTATAGGCTATATATATATAAATATATCCTGTAAACAAGTAATTGTTATCTATGACGTTACTTTATTGCAGTTATGTTATCAACCAACTTTGCATAGATGATAGCACAAAAGACCATTTCACAAAAATAAATATATAAGCAAACAAACAAACAAATAAACCTTATGAGTGAGCATGACCCGGGACTCTACTAAAACAGTTCACACTTCAACCCCCCCGATGTTCAAACCAAAGCTATGCCCTTCACAGGAAGGGACGTACATAGTCACTTCCCATTATCTCAATGTTTACATATATCGTATTGTTGACTCTATTCATCATGCTCAACCATAATGTTGTCAAACTCATTGTAAGAAAAACGAATGTATCTCTATTAAGCGCCTCTTTTCAGTGTGTTTTTTTTTCAGTAGTATTTTCCATTTGTTGAGGATTTTTTTTTTTTGAGTTTCAGGCCATATCATACTGTATGTGCCTGGTAATGATTAATAGGCTAGTCTTATTATAAAAAATGCTACAGTTAAGAACTATACATGGCCTTCAGATATTCCAAAAGATGGCATAGATTAAATCATTAGGAGCCTGATGAACTGTTAAGGAGTAAGAAATAAACAATGTAATGTAAGAAAATGTTAAATTAGATTGACTTTCCATGGCATGTTGAAATAAAACATTCTGTCAAACTATAACCTATAAGTGCCTAATTAACATAAAATAAATTATAGGCTATATATATATAAATATATCCTGTAAACAAGTAATTGTTATCTATGACGTTACTTTATTGCAGTTATGTTATCAACCAACTTTGCATAGATGATAGCACAAAAGACCATTTCACAAAAATAAATATATAAGCAAACAAACAAACAAATAAACCTTATGAGTGAGCATGACCCGGGACTCTACTAAAACAGTTCACACTTCAACCCCCCCGATGTTCAAACCAAAGCTATGCCCTTCACAGGAAGGGACGTACATAGTCACTTCCCATTATCTCAATGTTTACATATATCGTATTGTTGACTCTATTCATCATGCTCAACCATAATGTTGTCAAACTCATTGTAAGAAAAACGAATGTATCTCTATTAAGCGCCTCTTTTCAGTGTGTTTTTTTTTCAGTAGTATTTTCCATTTGTTGAGGATTTTTTTTTTTTGAGTTTCAGGCCATATCATACTGTATGTGAAAATGCTAAATGCATTTTTTTTTTTTATCTTTCACAGTTTGTCCTTACATTCAGACACAGTTAGTTCCAATTTCCCATCGGAAGTGAGTATCTTAATTTCTTTCACAACAAGATTTAATTTTATAATTAGTTTCTTCTCTGAGTTGCATGATTGTATGATCTGATTCTGATTTTTCTTCTTTCTTTCTTCAATGTCCTAAATTCTCAGTGGTCCAGTCCAAAATGCATGTTCCTCTCCTGAACCCCCCATGTCTCCTGGAATGTTTGAAATTATTACCCAGCACCTCAGCCCCTTTGAGTTTGAAAGCGCTGTAAGTAACATTTTAAACATCACTAATAAGCAGAGCTGATAAAGCATTATTCAGTCACCAGACAATGACATGACACTTTTTTCCTTGTTCACATTGCAGATGAGTTCACCCTAGAAAGGGCAACAGCCCCATTTCGCTTGGTTCCGAGATTATGGATGGATTCAAAGATTTTCATCTCTTTATTTTGGCTTCTTTTGCTGTTCTTCACTTTTCTGGCTCTATGCCACTATAATGCATCATGTCTCGATTTTCATTTGCAGAGTGTATATTCAAAAATACTGTCAATATAAAAATGCATCGGATGTATTATTAATGTCATAATTCTACATTTCAACAATTTATAAATGCAATATATAACTTGTCTCATCTACCTGTAAAATTCAGATTTGCCCAAACCTTAATCTGCCTTAATGTTATTCTCATTTTTATGTATATATTATGACAAGCATTTTTTTTTAATAAAGAATTTTATGGTTCAGCTATGGTATTATTATTAGTAGTAGAAGTAATAGTAGTAATAATGTGCACTCTTAAAATAGAATGCAGCATCCTGGCACAATGGCAAGGAATTGTGGTTGTTCACATTATGAGGTTGGAAATGTTGTTGAGTGGGCTGCATGCTGCAAGTAACATAAGGTTTTCACCCACATTTTTCCTGTCAGCATATGTGAGGTGTTTGCGCCGTAGAATCCAGTAATTTAGAGCTAGAAGTAGGAATCTAACCATGTTTTTCTTTATCATATGTAGATATTATCCTTTATAAACAGAAAACTTCCATTAAAGTCTGTGACTAGATGCGCTATGAGCCTGCAATATGCTTTATGTCAATTAAACATCAATTTTTAGACATTTTTAAAAACACTTTTACACTTCACCATGTTTTTGAGTTGCAAATATGACGTTATGTCTTTTGCATTTCTGCAACTAAATATGCTAACAAGTTGATATCTACGTCATTCGCTTTGGTTTGGCATACTGGCGTGGGGGGAAAATACTGATGTCTATAAAATGTCATCAAACAAAACAGTTGGCAGGACTATGAATCATAAGTGAATCATAAGTTGATCATAACTTAAGTTGAAATGAGTTTCGTTTCTGTAACAATCTAAACAATAGTATGCAATAAATTTTCATGTCCCTGACATATGTCTTAATATACTGGATAAAATATTAACTTCACTGTTTAAAAGGTAGTAATCATTTAAAATTTATATCAATATAATAAACTGATAGTTCATCCAAAATGTATTGTTATCAAGTCAAGTCAAGTCTGCTTTATTGTCAATTCTTCCACATGTACAGTACATACATACAGAGAATTTAAATTGCGTTACTCTCAGACCCTTGGTGCATACAGATAACACTAACAGTAGAGCATAAAAATACAGATAGATACAGATTAAATATAAATACAACTATACAAATAAGGTCAAATGTAAAAAAATATATAAAGCAGCACAAGGCACATGGCAGATAGAGTGCAAACCAGTGAAGTAAACAAACAGATATAATGATTTGTAGTGCAAAAGAGCTTATTCAGACTGATTAAAGTGACAAAGCTCAGAGAGTTTGAATGAAGTAGTGAACAGACCAATGCTGCACAAAGTGACTGGTGCAGGTCCCAGTGTGTTAGTGGGAGGGGGGAGTGGAAGGACCTGTGGATGTGGGAGCTGGCGGGGGGTCTGGGGTTCAGAGTTCAGTGGTGCATGGGGCAAAAGAGGAGAGGGGGGGCAAAGTCGGGAAGGAGTTCAGCTTCCTGACAGCCTGATGGATGAAGCTGTCCTTCAGTCTGCAGGTCCTGGCCTGAAGACTCCGCAGTCTCCTACCTGATGGCAGCAGACTAAAGAAGCTGAGTGTCGGGTGGGTGGGATCACCTGCAATGCAGAGGGCTTTGCAGGTGAGTCGGGTTCCATAAATTTCCTGGAGGGAGGGGAGAGAGACACCAACGATCTTCTCAGCTGCTCTCACTATGCGTTGAAGTG
>NW_015505499.1:348426-375390 GCF_001515645.1 Sinocyclocheilus grahami
CTGGGGTTTAGAGTTCAGTGGTGGCAAAAGAGGAGAGGGGGGCAAAGTCGAGAGGGAGTTCAGCTTCCTGGCAGCCTGATGGATGAAGCTGTTCTTTAGTCTGCTGGTCCTGGCCTGGAGAATCCGCAGTCTCCTCCCTGATGGCAGCAGACTGAAGAAGCTGTGTGTTCAGTGGGTGGGATCACCTGCAATGCAGAGGGCTTTGCAGGTGAGTTGGCTTCCATAAATGTCCTGGAGGGAGGGGAGAGAGACACCAACGATTTTCTCAGCTGCTCTCACTATGCGTTGAAGTGACTTGCAGCAGGACGCTTTGCAGGCGCCATACCACACAGTGATGCAGCTCGTCAGAATGCTCTCAACGAGAGGGAGTTCAGCTTCCTGGCAGCCTGATGGATGAAGCTGTTCTTTAGTCTGCTGGTCCTGGCCTGGAGAATCCGCAGTCTCCTCCCTGATGGCAGCAGACTGAAGAAGCTGTGTGTTCAGTGGGTGGGATCACCTGCAATGCAGAGGGCTTTGCGGGTGAGTTGGCTTCCATAAATGTCCTGGAGGGAGGGGAGAGAGACACCAACGATTTTCTCAGCTCACTATGCGTTGAAGTGACTTGCAGCAGGACGCTTTGCAGGCACCATACCACACAGTGATGCAGCTCGTCAGAATGCTCTCAATGGTGCCTCTGTAGAAGGTGCACATGATGGGGGCCAGGGCTCTGTTATTTAGACATTTTCAGTTGGCGGTAGCCATTGACTCGCATATCATGGGGAAAAAATACTGGGAGTCGATGGCTACCGTCAACTGGTTAGGAATAAGCCAGTAGAACACAAGTTCAACACTGTTTAGCAATGGAAAAAAACAATGAAGCACAAATGATAGTTTATCTAACATAATTTTACTTATTAGCATGGAGGATCATCAAAGGTCAGCAGCAAAGACATTGGTTAATAAAATGGGATTAAATACATAAAGGATATTTGTGTTATTTAACATTTAATTATAGTTTGCGTCACATTCTGAGTTTGCATTTCACTGTTGTAATTCGTTTAGATGAATCTTGAATCTGTTTTTTTTTTGTGTGAGATGAATTAATGCATGTTCACATTTAGTCTAGAACTACAGTAACATGTTTACACAGCGCACACCGCTGTACTTCCGATTTCTCTCAATATGGGGACAGGAGACTTGTCAGTCAATAAATGGGAAAACAAAGTACCTTGCGTTACTTATTTGAAAAAAATAATTTCAAAACTAACGCGTTACTTAGTTACTTGAAAAAAGTTATCTATTTGCGTAACTCGCGTTACTTTACCCCCAACAGTTTCTTAAATCCTAAATTTCATTCGGTTTGTCTTTTATAATATCGTGTAGCGTCTGGACCACTCCAACACACAATATATATTTTGTTAGCTAGATTTCACAAATACTTTGTAACACCCCAGGACGCCGAACAAGACCCTGGTTTCATGGTAACCCGATACATTTACAACCTTGTGGAATGCGAGCCGGCTCTCAGCTGCTTTCTCCAGAGCTAAGGGGTACAAATGCACAGGAGAAATGGACTGTTCTACTAATTAATTCATAGGAAAACCTTCTTTGAATGAACACCCATTTTCTTCAGCTTTAACTAACAAAAATCGGGAAGTGGCTTAGAAAACCCTAAGTGGCTATTCTAGTCGAATTCTAGCTAAAGTTTTTTTTTTTTTTGCTTACGGAATTTGTTGCAATCTGGCCCAGTTCCTTAATGACATCATCCTCCAGGAAGTGACATCATTTTGGTGGGTAAACAACAGCGTAAACATCAGCAAATATTTGCAAAGGATTTTGTGATGTAAGAAGGATTGTTTCACTATAAAGCTGCATCTGGTTTCCCCCTTTATAGAACCACTTCCTTAAATTACAACACGAGCATTCATTCATTCAACGTTTTTCAACATATTCACAAGAAGAATGACTCATATCTGGTAAAATCATTTTAATGTACGTTAAACGGTAGTCGTATCCAGTGTTGGGGAAAGTTACTTTTAAAAGTAATGCATTACAATATTGCGTTACTCCATAAAAAATGTACTAATTACGTTACTTAGTTACTTTTTATGGAAAGTAATGCGTTACGTTACTTTTGCGTTACTTTTAAAATCTGGACAGGGCTTGCTTGTTTGTTTTTAAAATAATTTTTTTTTATTTTTTATAAATTTACGTCCGTACAGTAGAATGCAGAAGAAGACATTTCAACACACTTCAGCAATAAAAAAAGACACAAATGTTGTCTAGAGTAATTTGTGCTTATTAGTGGTTGAACTGGATCATCGAAGGTCAGAAGCAAAGACATTGCTTAATAGAATGGGATTAAATACATAAAGCATATTTGTGTTGTTTAACATTTAATTATTGCAGGTTTGCGTCATATTCTGAGTTGCATTATTTTTTATTCATTTTGAGGAATACTGAATCTGTGTTTTTGTGTGTGTGTGTGAGATGAATTAATGCATATTCATATTTATTTTAGAACTACAGTAACATCTTCTGATTTCTCTCAACATGCGGACAGGAGAGCAGTCAAGCAATACATTTGAAAAAAAAAGTAACCTGCCTTACTTATTTGAAAAAGTAACTCAGATATTCTCTTGTAAATTAAAAAGTAATGCGTTACTTTACTAGTTACTTGAAAAATGTAATCTGATTACTTAACTCATGGTACTTGTAATGCATTACCCCCAACACTGGTCGTATCTATTTCTATCCGTTTGTGCTTCTACATTTAAAACAAAGCACATGGACAACCAGGGGGTCTCCTTAAAATATCCAGTGGCGTGTAGTAAAATAATATGGAATTGACGTAAATCCAAGTTTCGTTTCTCTGTTTAGGTCTCGCTTTCTCAGAAAACGCGTGCTTGCCCGGTGGCTGTGCCTTGAGTTTCACAACCCCCCCCCCAAACAGAGGATCAGCGTGATCCACATAAGGTCAGTGATGCATCAGAGATGTCTATTCCTTTTTCTTTTAAGATAATAATCAGTACTGCTTAGGTGATTATGAACGGCTTTTATCTAATTATCAAACTTAATTTAATAATAGTCTAGTGATTCGCTAAGTTTCTGTTTTCACATCAGTTCCTATTCTGTGATCAGCGTGACAGTAGAGGGAGGGCTGCGCTTGCCGAGAACAGCCATTCGCTAAAGGTGCGCGGCTTAGCGTACGCTCTAGAACATGATTGGTTTTTATCGCTGGTGTATTTGCATATGGTAATTAGAGCATTCCGATTGGCCTACAGTGCCGATGGGGGCTGTAACCTGCGTTCCCCCAAACAGAGGATCAGCGTGATCCACATAAGGTCAGTGATGCATCAGAGATGTCTATTCCTTTTTCTTTTAAGATAATAATCAGTACTTCTTAGGTGATTATGAACGGCTTTTATCTAATTATCAAACTTAATTTAATAATAGTCTAGTGATTCGCTAAGTTTCTGTTTTCACATCAGTTCCTATTCTGTGATCAGCGTGACAGTAGAGGGAGGGCTGCGCTTGCCGAGAACAGCCATTCGCTAAAGGTGCGCGGCTTAGCGTACGCTCTAGAACATGATTGGTTTTTATCGCTGGTGTATTTGCATATGGTAATTAGAGCATTCCGATTGGCCTACAGTGCCGATGGGGGCTGTAACCTGCGTCAATATTTCATATTTTACCATTATGGGGGTCACTGAAGAGAATATAAGTCTGAAGCAGACACAGTTTAGTCTACTTGTATCGTGTGTATTGTTGCTTAGCCTGAGATATACTGCTTTTGTGCCTTGACCCAACTTCTATGTTGAAAGGTAATTTTCTGCTGTTATCTAAGCGTTCGTTCTTTTTGTAAAGGCTGTGGGAAACGGACTAATTTAATGTAATAATATGTAAAGCAGTTTGCTCTGTTTGTAATGCAATGAAACCTAAGTATAAAAATACTTATAAATAATACAAATTAAAAATATTTTTTTTATTAAAATATTACAATTACATTTTTTTATGAAAGTGTGATAAATTATTAAATATGAACACATTTGTGCCTTTTTCTAACACATTTTATTATAGTAACTATTATTGTTGGCTTAATGTCAAACGTTAACACAACTGCACATAAACAAGGTACTATGTGACAAATTGATTAAACACAGGCAGGATGTTGCAAGTAAACGCTCTTGCACTATTTCATATGCGATTATGCTTTTATGTTTTCAGATGACACTCTGGAGCCAGCTGCAGCTGCTGGACTCTCTGTATTTAGAGCAAGTGGACCAGCTTTACGATGAGGCTTTTCCAATGGAGATCCGACAGTATCTCAGTCAATGGATTGAGAGTCACGACTGGTGAGAATTGTTTTAATTTAATGCTTCATTTGTAGTTATTGAATGTATTATCCAGTTGCAAATTAGAATTTCAGTATCATGAATTGCATGCAAATCATATCTGTGACACATTATTGTTGGTTGCAGGGAATCAGTTGCAAGTAACGTATCTTTGGCAACCCTGCGCTTCCATGAACTCCTAAACCAACTGGATGAGCACTACAGCCGTCTCAACCTAGGAAACAACTTCCTTTTACAGCATAATATACGCAAAATTAAGCGTAACCTACAGGTGCAATTTTTATATTGTTTTTCTTACAATATTACATTCAATATACATTAATAATATACTTGATTTCATTATTCTAAAATAAAATGGCCGAGCTAATGTAAATAATCGTCTCACATTAGGAGCACTTCCAGGAGGATCCTGTTCACATGGCTATGATCATAGCTAGCACTTTGAATGAAGAAAGAAAGATACTGGAAAATGGACTTAGAACTCAAGTAAGGCTTTTAGTCTTGCATTACAGCTGTCATTTCAAACCTGCACATGTGTTTATCATTCATCTTAGTAAATTTGCTTTTAGGGTAAAGGTGGCTCATCACTGGGGAGTATCACGATGGAACAGCAAAATGAGTTGGGCAATAAAGTCAACAATTTGAGAACGAGTGTCCAGGTAAACCATCTCAGTGAATAATGACATGGTTTTGGGTCTTTACCACAAACACGTTTTAAATGACACCGGCTTACAAGTAAATACATTGTTTCAAACAGCTGCACTTGTGGAATATTTATTTGCTTCTAGGAAATAGAACAGGACATTCAGGTTCTGGAGGATGTGCAAGACGAGTACGACTTCAAGAGAAATACTTTGCAGAGTCGAGGTAACAGTAGATACATTTTTAGCATTTCGCTCCTGGTATTAACTCATACTTTGTGATATATTTGGTTAGATCAATGTTGTGAACATAAACAGTATGAATTTACACGAATGAGAAATGGTATGGATTGGTATTTTTATATTTTCAGTGGAAGTGGAAATGAATGGCCAGATAACAAAAGAGATCCAGCAGGAGGAAATGGCAATTAGACAAATGTTTGTTGGGCTGAGCATGAAAAGAGAGGTAGGTCAAGATTTCAGTAATATATCTCTACATAGATTTAGCTGAAAGATTGAGCTCAGGAATATTCACATCTGTAGGAATGTGCAACTAAAGTCTGCATTAAACAGAATTTGCGATAGTCTTTTCTTTTCTATTGTGACGTTAATCTAAGCCTCCAAGGATAACACAACAAAAAGTGTAACATGAGACCAAAGGCCGTTTTTTGTGTTTTTTTTTAATAGCTGTATACGCTGAATAAATTGCTTTTGTGGGAGAACAGCTTTTCAAACAGCTAATCTTCAACATGTTTGACATCAAACATTCATTTCAGATCAGTCTGTTTTTAAAGATTATATCAATAAAAGTGCTGTTTTATAAGAGAAGTCATGTACTACAGGTAGGATTCAGTTCATGGTATTTCTCAATCTTTTCTATGGTATCTGTAAAAACTGATTGACTGTCGCACAGCTGACTTCAAGGCTGTAATGTGATTATCAAGTTGGTGTTAAGCTTTCTCCAATGGTAGATTTGCAGACTTTGGTACCTCTCAATAATAAGACCATCTCTGGCTTCTCAAACTAGAACAGATGTAGGGCGGGACTTGATTTTATCCATCGAGAATTGATTGGATCGTTTGATCGTTCCCACCCTTACACCAGTAAACGTGTCATCTGAGAAGAGAGATGTCGTGCAAGAGGGAGGGGAAGTTATTTTGATTAAAGATTACAAAGGCGCATGAATATAAAAAAATGTCAGTGTTGATTTTAATGTGACTTTAATGTTTCTTCAGTATCATATTTTTTTCTTAAATCTAGCATATATATGTGTACAGGTGGTGATAAAAGAAATCGCTAATGCACTGACTCTAGCCGAGCAGATGCAGCTCACACTCATATCAGAAGAGTTACCTGAGTGGAAGAAGAGACAGCAGATGGCTTGCATCGGCGGGCCGCCCAATGCCTGTCTGGACCAACTGCAGAGCTGGTGAGAACTTCTAGGGGGCGCTTCAAATGACCTGTAAACAAAATAATGACCAAATAAAATATTTGATATCTAAATAATTTGATATTATTTCATTAGAAATAAAATCCTTGAAATTACAAGTTGTTCCATAAGGCTATTAATAAAAGTATTTCTATATCCGACGTAGTTTCAAACTGGAGCTGATAAGCTCATATTGTCCTTTATGTTGTTTGGTGCTGTCCGTGGTACTGATATATTATTTTTATAATTAGCTAATACATGACTTGTGATCCAGGTTCACAGTGGTGGCAGAGTGCTTTCAGCAGATCCGTCAGCAGCTGAAGAAAGTTCAGGAACTGGTGCAGAAATTCACCTACAACAATGACCCCCTCACTCTGGGCAAGAGCCAGCTAAATGACCAGGCCCTTGCACTCTTCAAAAACCTTATATTAAAGTAATATGCGATACTTTATCCATTCATACATTTCTGTGTTTTTATATGTAGAGCACAAGCTGTAGAAAAAAATAACATTTGGGTACTGATGGGAGGATTTGTGGGCTTAAAGGTTCACAGGGGAATGTGAATATATTTTGTGATACAAAAAAGTAGATACACTTCTGAAAGATTCTAGTCTTGAACAGGATGGCAGCGGTTGTAATATGTCTTTCAGTTCTCTTGTGGTGGAGAGACAGCCTTGTATGCCGACACATCCTCAGAGACCCTTGGTGATAAAAACAGGAGTTCAGTTCACAGTCAAGATCAGGTGGGTTTCTTTGAAGTTACCGTCGATAACACTGTGCTGTCCCTTATTTTAATTGATGGTAAATGACTGAGAAAAAGCCTTTAATTTCAGTGATGTCGATGTGTATTATTTTGTAGATCACTAGTCAAACTCCCTGAAATGAACTGTCAACTCAAAGTAAAAGTCTCTATTGACAAGTAAGCAAAACCTCCCTATCTATCTATCTATCTATCTATCTATCTATCTATCTATGTATTCATACAGTAATTTGTTTTTCTTCTGTAGAGATTTAACAGAGAAAGACACAGTAAAAGGGTACGTAACATATTACGAAGAAACTCATAACACAAGTGTGATTTATTACTATAATGTGATGTTTGGAATGAGCCAATGCATATAGATACATAGCACAACAACCACAAAAATGTCTGCATTTGACAAAAGTCCAAACCTGCAACAATATTACTAACTGTATTGTATAGTCCTGCACAGTGATCATTATAATAATCAGAAGATAAGCTTGAAATGCAAAATGTAAACCCTAATTATTAAATTATTCTGTTTTCTAAATAAACAAATGTATTATTTATCAAGAACCACCATCAGCATTTGTATGCATGCCGTTAAAGCTCAAATAATCCAAATCGTCTGTTCTCTGATGTCCTAGATGTAGGAAATTCAACATTTTAGGAACATTTTCTAAAGTTATGAACTTAGAGGAATCCAGTGGATGTCTAGCAGCTGAATTTCGTCATTTGGTAAGATGTGAAAAACAAACATATTGCTGCTAATAATAAATACAATATAATGTCTAACTGAACGTTTATTGTTGATAAACTGTTAATTCTTTCCCTCTGATTACCACAGCAATTAAAAGAGATGAAAAGTAACAACAGAACCAATGAGGTAGGCCAAAAAACACATACAGTGATGTCAAATAAAAATGAAGTGAAGGAATTGCTGATGTTTTTCCCTTTTTATTACAGACTTCTCTCATCATTTCTGAGGAGCTGCATGTACTTAACTTTGAAACTCAACTCATTCAGCCAGAACTGTGTGTTGATTTATCGGTAAAGTACTCTGAAATGTAGCTACCTATTGTGACATATCAACTGTAGAGTAGACCAGACAAGTAATTCTGACCAGACCTGTTTTTTTGTTATTAAACAGATCACATCACTTCCTGTTGTGGTGATCTCCCATGTGAATCAGTTACCTAGTGCCTGGGGCTCCATCTTATGGTACAACATGCTCTGCTGTGAACCCCACGTATGGCCATTTCCCCTAATCAATGTTTTTGTCTTCTATTGAGGTTTACATTTTGACTATTGCTGTCTATTTCTCTCTCTCTCTCAGAATCTGTCGTTCTTCTTGAATCCTGCACCTGTGAAATGGGGGCAGCTTTCAAAGGTCTTAAGCTGGCAGTTTTCTTCTGCCACTAAACGAGCGCTGAACTCTGAGCAGCTGAGAACGCTGGCCGACAAAGTTCTTTGAGTGAGTTTATATGTGCTTTATTTTACCTCTTGAAATGGCAGTAAATGCTCATATAGTTCCAATACACAGCACTACATTTAGTATCTGTTTTCAGGTCATGAAGCCCAAGCTGACCCTGAAGGTCTCATCCATTGGAATACATTTTGTAAGGTGAGTTTATAGAAACAGTTCAAACAAAAGCAAGAACGTTACTTTCGTTTTCTTTAACATTTTGTTTGTTCCTCTGCTGTCACCACATGATTTACTGCTAAACCAAAACTTAGTGAGACCACAAAGAACAGCTGTGCTTTCAGAACTCGAAACTAACTGAATATATGTTATATTATTTTTATTTTAAAGGGAAGTGCAATAAATATCGTCACATCAACATTGATGAAGCAAAGCCAATGCTTTAGCTAATAAAATGGAAGCAGAGTAAATAACTTGTGTGTTTTCACCTAGATGTCTCCTAATGAGAGGGGTGTACCATTCTGGCTGTGGATCGATGGAATTCTGGATCTTATTAAAAGACACCTGCTCAATATCTGGAATGATGGGTAAGAGTTCCATCGTTACAGACAATGGAACAAATACAGTACCATCTAGGGCTGGAACAATCAGTCTTCTATATATAAGAATCCGTTCCATTTTAGATGCGCACAAATTTAGCCAATATTTATTATTATTACTGTAGATTTTTTAAAGTCCTAGAATTCTAAAACATATGAAGAGTTCAGATGCAAAGGCCTCTAAGTGCCGTCTGAAATTTTCATCAAAAATAAGCATTTTGATCAGACTCCTATGTTTAGGTTCAGTAGTTTTACATTTACATTACATTACAGATGCTTTTATCCAAAGTGACTTACAAATGAGGACAATGGAAGCAATCAAAATCAGCAAAAGAGCAATGATACACAAGTGCTATGACACATCTCAGTTAGCTTAACACAGTACATGTAGCAAGTTTTTTTTTTTAATTCTATAATAAATAAAAAAAACAATAGAGCAAGCTAGTGTTATCAAGGCTTTTTTTGCTTTTTGTTTGTATAATAAATATTTTATAATAAAAAAATTATTATATAATAAATAAAAAACAGATAGAATACAAATGAATTAGAATATAGAGTGAAAACAATAGAATTAGAATAGAGAGTGCTAGAGTTATAGGGTCAAATAAAGTTATTTTTATTTATTAGAAATAATTGTACTCAAATAACCCGAAACAGCATGATAGTATGCCAACATCTCCATTTTCTAAAGATATATTCCAATTTATAGTACTGTAACTGCCATGAACATAGAAGTTTCTTTGACATTGTTATCCAGTCCAATTTTATCTTTTTTGTTTTTTTCACATATACACAGGTATATTATAGGGTTTTTGAGTAAAGAGCGAGAGAAGGCTTTGTTGAGCGACAAACTCCCGGGCACTTTCCTTCTGCGCTTCAGTGAATCCTGTCGAGACGGAGCAATCACCATCACATGGGTGGAGTATTCACAGGACGGTGTGTGCTGGTTTGAATTGGAGTATTTGATCATTTATTTATTTATATATCTGTCTTGCAGTCTTTTAATATACATGAATGAATGTCATCAAATACAGGTGAACCTAAGACACATTCAGTGAAGCCCTACACTAAATCAGATCTGGCGTCGATTTCCTTGCCTAACGTCATCCGTGACTACACCCTCACTGCTGCACAGAAGATTCCGGTGAACCCCCTCGTCTACCTTTACCCAGACATCCCAAAAGAAGACGCCTTTGGTCGCTACTATATCAGCTCTTCTGATGGTAGATATTCTTTATTTAACCATTCATTCATTCATTCATTCAAAAGAAAGAAGGCAAGATAAGAGTGTAAAACTGAAACAACAGATGTCAATAGCCTGCTACATAAGATTACCATGCAGATCTTAAGGGTACAACATCACAAAATAAATACACTGTATGTATTTTAATATATTATAGGACATTTTTCTTCTAAATGTATATATACATACAGTATATGGTGATGTCATTGCATTAAATAACAACATGTTGAACCAAGTGCCATTTCTTTTTTTCTCTTTTCCAAGCAAAATGGTTGTCAAACCTAACAAATTTCTATTTTGTCATGGTAGAAAACAATACTACTGTTCACAAAGACTATTTGGGGACTTTGCTGTTGTAAAATGTTAGTGGAACATCCTCAAAAACTTTTTTAACAGTATGTTAGAGAGCATGTCTGTGTGTGTTGTCAATATCGTCATGCCTTACATTACTGATCTTTTGTCCCTCAGATACAGAACAGATGGAGATAGACAAACCTAAGTCATATATCAGGCCATATATAGGCAGGCGCATCATTTCTGTGTCAGATGAGTAAGTTATTACTTTTCTTTTTTTTCTACTTCATATTTTTCTATTTACTGAAAAACAATATTCATGTCTTATTTATCTGTTTTTAGACCTTTTTCAAGACCCTGTAAGTGTTAGAGCACCTCAAGGCAGAACTGATATGAGGAACGTTTCTCCACCAATGCATCTAAGTGTAATGCAGAGCTTTTTTTATGGAGGAAAATTAATCTGTTTCTAGAAGTATTGAATCTGGCACACAGATATCTATAATGAATAATGGAAACAAATGGTGATGCCCTTTTCTATATATAAGGATCTACTACATTTATTCTCTACTTGTGTGAAGAAGAGGAGCCATTTTCTTCTGTGAAATTATAGAATACATTTAAAACAGTGTAATCCTGTTCTTTTTGTTTGTATGTTTGTTTGTATAAAAATGTGAACATATTGTAAAGAAACTTGCATGTTGCATGGATTTGAATTTTCTGTGTACCAGTCACTCAGATAAAGATACTGTCGACATGGATATATATATGTTTCTGTGAAGACATTTGTTTGTGATAAGGACATTCTTCTCCATCACTTATTTATTTTTTGCACATTAAAATATCTTTAAATACAATTGTCTTATGAACATGTACACACACAACAACAAGATACAGTCTAACAGAAATAAACATCAACCTACCTTCAGTCAGAAATACTGCTACAGATCCAAGCCAGGTCAATTAGGCAATGTTACATACTGTCATGTGAAGTAAAAATAAAGACTAAAATAAAACAGCAGTTTCACGTTTTCATCCATTTTTTTCTCCAGATGGAAATCTTTATGAAGCTTAAAGGGATAGTTCACCCAAAAATGAAAATGTGATGTTTATCTGCTTACCCCCAGGGCATCCAAGATGTAGGTGACTTTGTTTCTTTAGTAGAACACAAACGAAGATTTTTAACTCAAACCGTTGCAGTCTGTCAGTCTTATAATGGAAGTGAATGGGATTCACGGCTTTGAGAGTCAAAAAAAAACATACACAAACAAAACCAATTTAAAACCTGCAGCTCGGGACGATACACTGATGTGTAAAGACACGAAACGATCAGTCTGTGCAAGAAACTGAACAGTATTTATATAGTTTTTTACCTCTGGTGCACTGCAATGTCTGAACTGTCCTGAGCGCGTCCTCGACAGCCGGTGTGAGGTGTCTTCTTCTTGCTTTACGGCGGATCGCAGACTTATAAGTGCATTACCGCCACCTATCTCTCAAATGGACCATTAACAGTCCTAATTGAGATTGTAGATACTGTCTGTCTGTCTATCTATCTGTCTGACTGTCTGTCTGGCTGTGTGTCTGTCTGTCTGACTATCTGTTTGTCTGTCTATCTATCTGTCTGACTGTCTGTCTGTCTGACTGACTGTCTGTCTACCTGTCTGTCTGGCTGGGTGTATGAGTGTCTGTCTGTCTGGCTGTGTCTGTCTGTGTGACTGTGTCTGTCTGTCTGTGGCTGTATGACTGTCTATCTATCTGTCTGTCTGTCTGTCTGTCTGACTATCTGTCTGTCTATCTGTAAGACTCTCTGTCTGGCTGGCTGTATGACTGTCTGTCTGTCTGTCTGTCTGTATGACTGTCTGTCTGTCTGTCTGAATGACTGTCTGTCTGTCTGTCTGGCTGTATGACTGGCTGTCTGTCTGGCTGTATGACTGTCTGTCTGTCTGGCTGGCTGGCTGGCTGTATGACTGTCTGTCTGTCTGTCTGGCTGGCTTTATGACTGTCTGTCTGTATGACTGTCTGTCTGTCTGGCTGTCTGTCTATCTATCTATCTGTCTTATCAAATGTTTCTGAATAGTTTATATTCTTTAATAAAAATCTCTGACAAATCGAAAACAAAATTTGGATGCAGAAATCCTGATTCATATGTTTTGAATGTTATTGCAAAGCAGTGCTTATATGACCTGTGTGTTTGTGTATTTATGGATATTTTTCTCATTTAGAGGTTTTTCTGAGATGGATACAGTGAAAGGGTATGTAACACATTACATTAACCCAAAGAGCACAGATAAATGCTAATTACAATTACTGAATTAGCTCATAATTACAAATACATACATGGAGCAATACATTTAGATTCAGCTTTTTATGCATGTCAGAGGTCCTCACTGATGCAATGAATTGTTGTGTAATGTCCTAGATGTAGAAATTTCCTTCTCTTAGGTATTGTTAACAAAGTTATGACCTTGGATGAATCTAGTGGATGTCTAGCTGCTGATTTCCGTCATATGGTATGATGATAAACACTGAGATATTACAATATATAATAAATAAATGATCATTTATAATTACTGACTTAATTTTTCTTGATTTCCCATTCTAATTAAGACAGACTGCAAGGGAGAAGAGACCTAGCAACAGAAGTAAAGAGGTAGAACAAAATAATAAATAAAAGTCACTTCAAGTGAACTACTGATTATTGCTATTTAAGTAGCTTTCTTTTTCTTTCAATTTTCACTCAATATGTATGAGGAGCTGCACTTAATCAGCTTTGACACGCAGCTCATTCTGCCTGAACTATGCATTGATTTATCGGTAAAGATTCTGCTAAAAGTGGACTTTTGAAATACAGTGTTTATTTGAGACAATGGTACAACATTCAATTCTTGTAACTGCGACATTGTATAACATGTTCAAACACACTGGCCGACAAAGTTCTTAGTGTGTTTGTTTGTGCTCTCTATTACCTCTTGAAATGGGAATGAGTAGCTGCTCATAGTTAAATTAATAGCACATTTCTTTTTTAAAACTTTTAAGGTCGAGAAGCCCAAGGTGACCCGGAAGGACATTTTATAAAGTGAGTTTATACAAATGATTGAAACAAAGACAGGAAAGTTGCTTTCGCTTTCCTGAACATCCTCGCTTTTGTTTGTTCCTCTGCTGTCACCACATGATTTACTGCTAAAACAAAACTTAGTGAGAACATGATACTGCAAAGAGCAGACATGAAATACTTTTATATAGGTGTGATTCTTTGTGGTGTGAAATAACATGATAAATGCAGTATTTTTTTATTATCACACTATATTGTGTAGAATAACTTTTGCGTTTTCATAGGCATCTGCCGAGTCTGGTGATTCATTCTGGCAGTGGATATATGAACATTTTGACCTTACTGAAAAATATGTGCCCAACATTTGGAATGATGGGTAAAAAATCTGAAGGGGTTTAACCTTCACCATCTAAATGGTGCTATTGTGTCATTCATGTGAAAGCCAATGCCATTTTTCAAATCACTGACGTCAAAACCGGCTCAAGAGATGGCAGATTTTTAAAGAGTTCGAGATTTGAGAGGGGGCTTAAATTTCAGACTTCAAGCAAAGCTTTTGTATGGCCTCAGAAGACTTGGACTAAAGTGCATGAGTCACATGGACTACATATACCGTATGTTCACTGTGTACAGGTACATTATGGGTTTTTTGAGTAAGGAGAGAGAGAAAACTCCCGGGCACTTTCCTTCTGCGCTTCAGTGAAAACTCTCAATGGGAAGGAATCATCATGACATGGGTGGAATGTTCAAAGGATGGTTTGTGCTGGTTTGAACTGGAATATTTTGTTGTGATAACTATCTTGGTGTGTCTGAAAAATGTCTTATGATATTATCATGTCAGCACAGGTAGTGAACCTGCGAACCTTTTGCTCGCTACTATACCAGTGCATCTGATGGTAAAGATGGTAAAAGCATTATTGACCATTGATCTCACAGTTGAACTGACTTGCACAATAAAGAAAATAAGATAAGAGTTAGTTTTACTAAGCCATAAGGAAACAAAGCACAAAAAAAATCACCAAATAATAAAGTGGAAAATGCTATATCATATGCATCTGTTCTGAGACTTATATATTTGTGCTTTTGTCCTGGTATTTGCACACCATCAGGACATTTGGAATACAGTCAAATTCTGTTCTCTTTTAGCTGTAGGAGGGATAAATGAAGACAGACTTTCTGGTTTGAAAGTCCAAGACGGTACAACAGCATGCCAATGAAGACCACGGGCTGGACACGATTGAACATGATCTGTCAGACTCATCAGATCTAGAGGATTTAGGTTTTGAACTGGTAGAGAATGAGGGTAGAAATGCAAATGTGTTCGATTCCCAGATAACTGATCAAATGTATACCTTGAATGCATTGTAAGTTGTTTTGGATAAAATGCATAAATGTAAGAAAATATTCTTGTTGCATCACTGGTAGTGTTGCTCATGGTTAGTATTATATTTTGGTGAGTAGCTCATCCTGCACTGTTTCACCTTGAACATGATTTGTGCTGATAGTTGAGGTTTTAATGGTATTACTTTTGAGTTATATATTTGAATTCCAGTTAACTGGGACATTTTTTTCCAGTCAGAATTTCAGTGTTTTGTGTGGGTTTGTCCACGTATAATGTATAAGTAAAATTACACCCTTTTAATTACTAACACAATTTTATTCATTATTGCACATCAACCATTGCTTTAACTGCACATGTACACACACCGGCTTGAGTGAGCCAGATACAGTCTAATAGAAATCTGCAAGAAATATTTGCGTCAAAGAATACTGAATAGTGCTGAAGTGTCTTTAAAACAGTTTCCATTCATTTACTTTGACATGAACTTAAGTTATGTCCAACTGACTTTCTTCAAGTGTTTGGTCCCAGTGTGACATCAGTTTTCACTGCTAAAACAACTGTCTTACAATAAACTACATTTATAGTAATTTAACACTTCATAAAATATACGTAAATGCACAGATGGTTTGCACAAATGCAGTGTCTTTTATTTGATTTTTGATCGCTTTTGTTCTCAGATTACAACATTGTGTGCTTTCTCAAAATGCAGTCATTTTGGGGGCTCTGCATGTAAATATTTAAACTATGAGTGCATTGACGAATATATATAGACCATCTATCTGGTAATAAGGTGAAGACTAAAATAAAAAATACTAAAAAATAACGATGTATTTGGCAGTGGTTAAAATGTTCAAATAATGAAGTACAATAAAATAAAAGTGATACACATGTACAAAATGCATGCAAGCCTTTAAATAATTTTCGAATTTTACACACGACTCGTTCTCGCATTCCTTATCTTAATGATAATTGTCTTTTGTGGCAACACTCGACCGATTGTTTGGTAATGGAAATGCAATAGTCTCGCGTCACGATTTTCATTACGTTCTGCTAAGCTACTTTTTTTCCCCCAACATAAAGAAAGAAGATATGTTGGCCAGCAGCTTTTAAATGTTGTGAGCAAATTCTCAGTTTTTAATGCTCCTGAATTCCTAAACAGGATTGTTTGGTGTCATTCTTTATGCTTGAGTTTAGGCGTTTGCCCTCGGGACAGCAATGTCATCGCTGTAGTCATCATTCCCCACACCTCAATCAACTTTACACAGGCACGAAAGGGTTGAACATACAATTATAGCGTCTACTGAGAGTCGTTTCGCACCATTAAATATGGCCATCATCATGACTTACGCCCTTTCTTGCAAGGAAGAAGCTGTCAACAAGCCAAAAACTTCTCACAAAAGCATGTAAAACTACAGGAGACAACGTGAAACAAAAAAAAATGTACTGATTTTGTTCCCCCCCAAAAAAACACTGATATTGAGCTGGAGCAGTCTTCACTGGGCTGCTCCAGAAGAGTGTCCTCTAGTGCTAGTGGAAATGGTTACGTCTCCAGCATCCCGTCCAGGTTTTTCTCTGTACTCTCTTTGTCTGCGTCAGTGTTCACCGGTGGGTTGTATTTATTGTTGTACTCCTGTAGAAGCGCGAGCACCTCATGATGACCGAAGTGTGTCGCCTCATCTATAGGCATGTTGCCCCACCTAAAGGACACAAATGTTATTTTATTTTCATGGTTTCCACATCTTTTCTAGTTGTTTTATTACTGTATAACTATTAGATGATGATATTATTAATTATTATTATTATTTAGTGCTGTCGAACGATTAATCACATATAAAATAAGGTTTTGTTTGCATAATATGTGTGTTCTGTGTATATTTATTATTATACACATACAGTATATATTTTGAAAATATTTACATGTATATATTTATATTCACAATTTATATTATAAATAAATATATTTAATATATAAACGTAACATATTTTTCTGAAATATATACATGCATGTGTGTGTATTTATATATACATAATAAATATGCATAGCACACATACATATATTATGTAAACAAAAACTTTTATTTTGGATGCGATTAATCATTTGACAGCACTATTATTATTATTATTAACATTAAGACAGAAGTATGTTTTTATTGCAATAATATTATAAAATGAATGTTTAAAAATAATTAATTTACAATAGTAATTAAAAACTTTTTTTTACATTTCTACAATATTAGAGATTTAAATCTCCAATTGTATAATTTATTATTATGAGAAGTGTACAATGTATTTATATTTAATATATAGAAACTTTATAAAATTATTTTGTAAATCAATCTCTCTCTCTCCCCTGATTTATTATAATAATATGAATCCTTCACATATCCAATATATTAGACTTTTTAAATATATATATTATAATAAAAATAACACATTATATATGCACACAATCAAAATGTATTTTAATGTATTTATTAATGTAACTGTAATTGAAATTGAATATGAAAATGCATTTTAATTAATTTTAGACATATTGCACTCACAAAGAGAAAGTTCGACCTAATTCTTGTTAGAAATCAATTTCCATGGCTTGTACGTGACTTTTTAGGATTTTATCAACATCCAATTAAAATAAAAATTCCTGAAAAGTTTTCCAAGACCATCATGGGAATCCTGATGTCTTCCAATCGCCTATTTCAAAATTAAAAAGCCTAAGAAAATGAATATTTTGCTCTAAAATCAAAAGTATTTTGATTGTGTTTGCTCACCTGTCCTTGGGACCAGGATTCACCTTGCAGGCCTCTAACAGAAAACGCACAACCTCAATATGTCCTAAAATCAAAAGGAATAGTTTCATTTATGCAACACACTACAGACTGAACTTTAGATGTAAAAATGCAGCATACTGAAAAAAGGCATGAAATAAAGATCTAGTTCATTCCCCAGAAAAACAGCATTTGAGGACCAACATTTATAGTGATTAAACTAGAATGAAAAGGCTTAAATAAGCAAAAAATATACACATTGTAAGGTTGGGCAGCATTGCTAATCACCATTATGTAAAACATTACCACTTTTGACCACCAAGTGACGCCGTTACCAAATTTATATGGCACAGTGACAAGGCCATGCACATTCTGAGTCAAAATGCAGCCTCACTTTCTGTTTGTCATCTTTTTTGCTATCTTACAGTTCATTGACTGCCAGCCGGAAAACAATCAGATACCAAACTTAACAGACACCACTGGTCCTTGGCTTCTAAATAGTGACAGCATGTGCAGTGTTGTACCCTCAGCGGCTGCTACATGCAGCGCCGTCCTGGAGTCATAGTCCCGCTGCTCCATGTCCATGGAGGACAGTGCAAACCTGCGTATGATGAAAATATTACAGAAACAGACGAAAAAATGCTCCAGAGACTTGTAGGCAATGAAGAACTCGGTACCTTCTGAGAGCAGAAACATCTCCTGTGTAGGCAGCAAAGAGGAGGTTGATGACAGATTTCACCTGGAATGATAGAAAAGAGCCTTTGTGGAATAGGAACAAGTTATTATGGATAGATGCTGGGCAGAAACGGAGGCCTCCAGAGTGCCTCCTTTAGCTCTAACAGACTGAAATTAATAGAGAGCTGGTGAGAGGAAACAGCAAATAACCTAGACAATGAAAAATTGAATCAAGTGCATTGAAATATGAACACTTGAATTCAACAGTTCTTTCAGGTGGATTGAGCAAAAGGCAAAGGGATCCCCTGTTTCATACTGTATAATACTGAAGAAGGTTGCACTTTAAGTCCGATTTTTGAAGAGTTCATTTGCAAAAATCGATAACTCCATTTTTATTTTTTGCGCATTCCAAGTTTCTGTTTTGATTAAGTAATAATAACTTAAACAAATACAGGTCATTTACTAAATTAAAGTTCATTGAAAGTATGTTTTTTTTTTTTTTACATATTAAAAGTTTGGAAGTTAGGACGTTTATAGCAAAAGCAGATAACTCCCAACAGTAATTTTTTGGCAAAAGCAGACAACTCCACATTTCATGTTTTAGAGTAAAAAAAAAACACTTGTTTAATCTTTGTAATTTCCTCAGATGATAATGTAGATGCCTGACAAACGTTGTTGTTGTTGTGATCATAAACTGTATGGATGTGATTACACGCAATACACAGAGCTTTTCCCTCACCTCTGTCTGTAACGCGCTGCTTTTGCAAGGTTCCGTGAAAATGTTTCGGCTTTTATTTTCCTTTTTCGCCCTGAAGAAGATATCACAGGTTCATCAAGTTCGTCGAAATTATCCATCCTCGATCACTTTTCTACGGAAGTTCTAAGCGGTCATGCATAATTTTTTTTTTAACGAGTCATTATAACGAGAAAACAACTCTCGTTATGTCGATATAACGAGAAAATTAAGTCGTTATAACGAGAAAACAACTCTCGTTATGTCGATATAACGAGAAAATTAAGTCGTTATAACGAGAAAACAACTCTCGTTATGTCGATATAACGAGAAAATAAGTCGTTATAACGAGAAAACAAGGAAAAAAATAATAATGCTTGGCCGCTTAGAACTTCCGTACTTTTCATCAGCTTTGATGAAACTCCTCTCAGCTAGCACGTCTTTTCAAAGTGAAAGTAGCCTTGTCACCTGACCTGAATACAGCGCGCTGATTCGCTAAAATGGACTTATCGGCTTCTGTACTAAAACAACAAGGATGCTTGTCGGCTTCTGCAGTAAAACGTGAACTCGCGATGCCTTGAAAGTGGACAAAACCGGCTTTTTTGACAAAACGTGTTTAGGGTTCAGATCGCGCTATATGTGGAGAATAATGCACGGCAATCAGCGTGGCGTTTATAGGTTTTTGCAAATTAACTTAATATATGCTGCACATGTTAAACACATGTATGTGTTTTTGTTAAACACATATCACAACTTGAAATCAAACATTTAATGGCAGAATCCATGCAACACCTTGTATTAAAGACCCTTGCCTCAATCAAAACGAAATAATTTTATTTGATTTAGTAGCAGCAGGATACATCTGATTTGAATTAGGATCTGATTATATAAATTAGCCAAGCAAGCCATGCAAAAAATGCAAGTGCTGGTGAGGGACAGAAAGGCACCACTAGGGGACATCAGCAACCCTTCATGATAGTCAGCAAAACCCGCAAACTTCAAGACAACAAATACAGACAACTTACAAAAAAGTGCCCATCTTGTTGCAAAGCCATTCTCTGTAAATTCTATTAGTGCCATTCTAAGTAAAGTTTTGTGCAAAAAAGTGATCACAAACCAACCAAAACCATCAATTTGAATAACAATCAGATGGTCAAATACAAATATGATTGGTTTTACAACACATAAACACTTGGTATTTAACATTAGATGAAGAATGGACATATAGATTACATTAAAAACATGTAATTCAGATTTAATACTTTTATTCTTGCTTTCCAGTGGTAGAAGTTGTCAGTGTTTTGGGGCCTAAAGATCATCCGAGAAATGTCAGAGTCTCCTTGCATGTGTGTTTAATTATAATCTAATTACATCCAAGTCAGTTTAATGTCTTAAATGGAAACACAAAACACTACTGTCTGCTAATGTGTAATTATTCTCCAGAAATTTGCATGTTAATTTCAGATTAAGTCAACTCGAAAACCTAGACAAACTTGCTTGATTTTAAAACTGTTTGAAGGTTGTTCACATCTTATATAGCTTTGAAGGTTTTCTAGGCTGTTGCACGCTAGCATGTAAGAAAGACAGCAAGATAGATGAGATGTCATCTGTGTGTCAAGTTACACTGTGCTATGAGCATGTGACCCACACACAGACAACCACTGTTGTTTGAATGGACATGTAATGAGACATCAGACATTTGGACCGAAACGGTATTACAGCAACACAACTAGAGATGAATTCAATTAATTTAGCTGTGTTTCTAACAAATGATGGATCACAAGGAAAAGCTAATAACAATAATAGAATAATGACTGAAAGAGTTTGGTCCAAGATGTGGTTTTGTTAACTTTAAAGCCATGAGGTGCCCTGTACTGTTTCATTTCTCATCCTGGATCAACAGGATCAATGCAAGGCTTGATTACTTCATGCCAATGAGAACAGGAACTGTGATTTGCACAGACAGACTAAACACTTAGCTTACCATGAAGTGCAACAGAAGGCAAGGCAGCAGAGCTGCAATGGATGGCAGATCCAGAAAAAGTTCCCACACCTTCTGCTAAACAAATTAATTTACATGACTTTTCCAATCATGCACCAAATTCTGGATGAAGATTTCAAAAATGCTCACAAAAAGCAACTTCTAGGTGAAAAATGTTTTGTATAAATACAATAAAAAAATCTTCTATAAATAATATATGATAATTTTATATATAAATGATACTTCATACTAAGTGTATCATAAAATGTAAAAAAATGTATCCATTTCTATGACTTCTCAAGCCGGGAAAAAAAATTATTCCCTGCAACTTTCATGTTTTCCTTGAACACAAATCCTTTTATTTAATGGCATCAACAGTATGTGAGGGGCGTAACATTTCCGTCTCATGCTTGAGGTATTCGGCCAATCACAACGCACTGGATAGCTGGCCAATCACAGCACACCTCGCTTTTTCAGACCGATGAGCTTTGTAAAAATTGACGCGTTTCAGAAAGGCGGGGCATAGAGGAGAAACAATAATGTACAGTATGTGGAAAATAATGTGTTTTTTTTTTACTTTAAACCACATAAACACATTTCATTACACCAAATACACAAAATAATGTTCTTTTTAGCAACGTCATATGACCCCTTTAACTGGCTGCTGAGCAGTACTAGTGCGGCTCTATGATGCTAACACTGCACATTACAACAGTCCTCTCAGGACACGCAGTCACCAAGACAAGCAATTCAGCAGGAATGCATCCGGACTAATCTAAAAATGAATAACCCATTTGCAACATGAGGTCCCTTTTAACCTTACACTTGGTCGCAATGAAATCACACTGTGTCCTAAGGGAGCAGTAGCAAGGGAGTAGTTCAGCCAAAATGGAAAATACTACTTCACTTTTATGTTGAATGTCATATGCAGAGCACAAATGGGGTATGGGTTACCATAGTTGGCTGCATGCCACACATCACTTATACAAATGGTCCAGTTTTTTTTTAAAGTCATATAATAGCTTTATGCTAGGAACAGACTGAATTGTAGATGTAATTCAATGATAATGCATTCGAACTCAGATTCCAAATTTGCACCAAATGCCATTTTCAGTAACTTTAAGCTGCAGTCCTTAAGTTTTTTGTGTTCAAAATGTACAAAATGTATATAATAATCGAGTACACCATGAATCCATTTTCCAAACCGTGTTTTTGGCTTGTCCTGAATCACTATGGTAAATCTATAATAAGTGTTTATATGCGGATTATTTTAGACTGGTTCGGGAAGGTACCGCTGCGGAGTAGCCCAGTAATTCTTCATAGACATAAACAGAGAGAAGTAGCTCCGGCAACAATGTTCTTCCGCAAGACACACGCAGTTCTGTTTATTAACCGCTAGAGCTCCAAAAGTTATGGACTGCAGCTTTCAATTTTCATCTTTTACCTTATAAAAGTAAGTATATGGCTTCAGAAGACTTTAATTATAATCAGATGGACAACTTTTATGGTCATTTCATAGAGATTGTTTTATGGAATATGCAAAAAGGTTGAATGAAAATGATTGTGTTCCACAGAAACAACAACATCATCATATGGGGTCAGAACGAGTAAATAATGACCAAGTTTTCATTTTTGGGTGTACTATTGCTTTCATTGTCTGGTAAACTATGTAACAGTTTTTAGTTAGGAACAGACAGAAATCACTATTATTCAATGATAAATAATAGTGACTGATAATTATTCAAAGGAAATGAATACAAACACACATTTGTATTTTCTCCAACAAAAAGCTAGTATATGGCTTTAAGACTTTAAAATATAGTCAGATGGACAATTGTTATGGTTATTTATTTTATATTTTATATGGAATATGGTAAACAAACTTTTGCATGAAAATTGTTTAAAAAATATTTTTGTGTTCCACAGAAACACCAGCAACATACAGGGCTAAAACAACATGAGGGTGAATAAATCATGACAGAATTTTCATTTTTTTCTTTTCAAATGAAGGTCACACTTACCGGCCTAAGTCACCTGTAACAAATAGTTTCAGAGGACGCCCATATGCTCATGACACCTCACTGAAGACTCTGCGTGTGGTGAGATGCGGTTCATTATGCATGACCACAACATTCAATCGTAGTGCAACACAGAACCACCTGTAGTCTCTATTCAGCAGCCAATCCTCAACATCCACCGAAAAAACACCTGCCGGTCTATGACTATAAATCCCACCACACCTAACGTCCATGCAGTCCAAGTGAAGAATAAAGCCCTCCGCTATGCTTTTAAGCATTAGCACAGATAGATAAACACAAGCCAAGTCATAAGGCTTTAGACATATCCTCTACAATAGTCATTCATATTCACCGAGACTGGTGAAGAACTAACATGTGCGCAGAATGAGATTCATTGAAAATAAATAACTGTTAAAGTACATAAATATATACTGTCAAAGAGCTCGCCGAGGTGAGTCAGATCCGTTTTAGTTGCCTTCTCCGACATTCTCCATCCTATAGACTACAGTAGTGGAGCTGTCCTCATTGCACTCAGTGGGCGAGACTTGTGTCCACACAGTGTCTTTGAGAGCCAGCTCTTTCTGAAGGCTCTCGTAATCCAGGGATCCCAAGGTGTACTGCTGTGTTGAGCAACACGGAGAACATTAGTTTTTTTGGGACCTCCAGGGAAAGTGTGTGACTCACACTGTTCAATATGGTGACGTGTGAACAGATTTCAAAGTCAACAAAAACAAACACAGTCACAAAGAGAGGCCTCGTATTCACACAGCTGGGAAAATGTCATGTTTTTCAACATTTTAAAACAAAAAAACCCATAAGAGATCTGTCTTATCACAGAAATTGCACATGCCTCATTTAAGCTGCAGTAGTCTGATTAAAGGCATGCTGATTATTAACAGATGACCAGGCCCACACAGAATCTGTGCATGCAGGTTAATAATAATAATGAAAAAATTATATTTTTGATTGAATAATATAATGAATATAAATAACAGCATATAAATTATATTTATTTGCAATAATTAATATTTACTATTATTACTGAGCCAATTGATAATGTTACCCCTTGAAAAAAAGAAGGATATTTTGGATTTGTAAAAAGCCTTTTAATTTCTTTTTCCACTTATTTTCACTTGCAACTTATACTTTTCAACAGGAAAACTGTCTCAGTTGCCCAATCTCAATCTTCTCATGCCCAAGGTTTTTATATATATATATTTTAAATCAGGTTTTAAGGTTTAAATATTAAAATCGGTTTATTTTTTCAGATATACATAAGAGTATTTTCAGCAAAGTTGAACTCATTTTACCATGTTTAAATCCATTCCACAGATTTTTGGAAATACGGAAAAGTATACAGATACCATCTGGGCCTGTTTATTATAAATCTACGTATGCAGACTGAAGAAATCAAAGCAGAGAAAATCTCTTCCAGATAAACTGCATAAAGCATGTAGTGAATGTAATGAAGCTGTCCTCATTGTGCTCAGTAGGCCAGACTTTTGTCCACACAGTGTCTTTGAGAGCTAGCTCATTTGAAAGGCTCTCGTTATCCTGGGGTCCGAAGGTGTACTGCTGTGTTGAGCAACACAGAGAACAGATTAGTTTTGGGGGTCTCTAAAGAAAGTATCACAAAGAGAGCCCTCCTATTCAAAAAAAAAAGAAAGAAAAAATATGGCTTATAAAAACTGCACATGCATCATATAATAACAATAATAATAATATAAAATATTTTTGATTATATTGTAATATACAATAATGAATAAGATAATAGGGATGCACGATATTGGATTTTTGCTGATATAATGCGATATTTACATTTAAAGCCATTTTCGGCCGATTCCGATATTGGTCCGATAATATCGTGCATCCCTATAAGATAATAATATAAAAATACAGATGATATAAAACTACTTAGCTATTAATATATATTTAATAAATTATATTACTTTGCAACAACAACTTTGCTTATTAATAATTGTATTATTATTATTATTATTATTCTCAGTTAAAAAAAACCTCATTGTGTTTACACAAGTCACATAAATTGATTCAAAAAGCATCACCACGGACCCCATAATATATCACTGTAGTTTTCTTGTGCCAATGATACTATTTTATAACAAATCTGAAAGGGGGGGGGCTGTATTCAGATTTAAATATTTAAGCTAATCTTTTTATTTTTCCAGCTTTAGATAAGAGTATGCACTTTTTTTTTTACCATGTTTACATCCACTGCACAGATTATTCGTAATGTGGGAAAAGTTTACAGATTCCATCTGGGCCTTCTGATTACAAATATGAAAATGCAGACTGAAGCAAGCAAAACAAAAACTTGGGATAAAACAGCGTAAAACATGGCAAATCAAGATATGGCAATCGACATGCATAATTAGAATTTCATGCACAGCGAGAACTTTGATGAATCAACCGCTGCTCTTTACTCGCTGTTTTAACATCAAAAATCAGCTACACTCTTTGGGACGTGAAGCAGCTACCCATCTATGCATGTAGTGTAAAAATCCTCCAGCAGGGGGCGTGATTGTATACGGCTGACTGCAGGCGTTTAGTGGAAATAAGCTTCCTCTGCTGTATTTTCTCAGCTTCAGAGTCTTGAATAAATTATTACGTGCAGTCATTCATACAAGACGTGGTTAACGCATTGATGGGGCACGTGGGAAGGGCAAATGGAAGAGGGCACTCACCCGCTGCTCCCCTCCCTCTCTGCGAGGATCGTGCTTCTTGGCGAAGTGCCTCAGGTTGTCGTAGTTGTGGAAGTTGAACAAGGACACCAGATCCTACAGCAGGAGAGACAGCCACAGGAGTCAGTCTGAGAGGTCAAATGCTCAAAGCGCACACACACACACACTGAAGGACTGTATTGAGTGTCTGAAGGTGGTCTGCTAGTGACAGGAGAGTGTGTAGGGCATAGAGAAGTCGCCTGCTTTCATTAAAGCCCTTTGTACCATGATAATGCTGAAATGAACCTCCTTCACAATGTCATTCAACTTCTCAGGTTCCTGTTTTCAGGTTCAGTGAGGTTTAGTCCATGTGATCAGTTTTAATAGTCTTTGAAGGTGAAATTTCTAGGTTTAAAAGTGTGTTGTTGTTTAGGAAATTATGTGGTTATATCTTAAACCACAGAATAGTACAAGGTCCACTTACATACAGGGTTTCTGCAGACTTGAACAAGTTAAATTTAAGACCTTTTTAAGACCTTTTTAATACCACCTTTTATTAAATTCAAGACCTAAACCTGTAATGGAAATACACATTTTATTACATACATATAGGTAATATTTAATGTGTATAAATTAAAAAGAAAACAAAATATCAATGCTGTAATAAATGGTATTTATTACTATGATATACAGTGAACTTTTCATGTCAGCAGACATTATTCCATACAAAATATCTCCACAAAATAACTGCATCACTGAGATTTTTGGTGGAGTAAACAATTTATTCTGAAGCAATATTTTTGCTTCAGAATATTTTTTTAAATATTTCATCAGTATTCTATCAGCTTTTACATACTTAAATCTGCATATTTACCTTTACAAAGGCCTATCTTTAACCTTTTTAGATGTATGCATCATCTTACATGTCAAATTATTACAATTTATCAATAAATTAAATATACACTATAGGGCTGCTACCAGTCAGATTAAATAATTTACACTGCAAATAACAATAATT
>NW_015505499.1:383131-429375 GCF_001515645.1 Sinocyclocheilus grahami
TTTTTTGAGTGGGAGGCTGTGCGATATGAGGTGGACAAAATCTGCAAGGAAGAGCCCTTCATCTGTCCTGCGTGCACCCCAGTTATGCTGGCAGTTTCAGTAGATGGAAACCACAAGCATTACCGTTTCAAGAATGCAGCTAGGTATTCCAAACTGTGTATAATGTCACACTGTTGAAACAATATTAATAAGAAAAAAATCTCTTCAGGATTTCTGCAAACTTGTTAAATTTAAGACTTTTTAAGACCTTTTTAATACCACCTTATATGAAATTTAACACCTAAACCTGTAATGGATATACACATTTTATTACATACATATATGTAATATTTAATGTGTATAAATTAAAAAGAAAACAAAATATCAATGCTGTAATAAATGGTATTTATTACTATGATATACAGTGAACTTTTCATGTCAGCAGACATTATTCCATACAAAATATCTCCACAAAATAACTGCATCACTGAGATTTTTGGTGGAGTAAACAATTTATTCTGAAGCAATATTTTTGCTTCAGAATATTTTTTTAAATATTTCATCAGTATTCTATCAGCTTTTACATACTTAAATCTGCATATTTACCTTTACAAAGGCCTATCTTTAACCTTTTTAGATGTATGCATCATCTTACATGTCAAATTATTACAATTTATCAATAAATTAAATATACACTATAGGGCTGCTACCAGTCAGATTAAATAATTTACACTGCAAATAACAATAATTACAACTGCAATAAATAATGTTATGAGATTAATGTTTTAAATGCATTTATGAATATACAAATAAGAAATGTTGAGGGGAAAAATGCATACTTTTCAACAAACTTCTCAACTAAACTACCAGTAAGTGATGGTAAGTCACTTAATGAGTGAGTCATTGAGTCATTTATTCAACTGATTGAGTGTGTTATCATGCTGGTATTTTAAGGACTTTCGTGGATAGCGGACTCCTAATGTTTTTGATATTCTTCATATTCTGTGTGGTGGTCAGATAAGTTTAAATATATTTTTACCTTTTATGGGCATTTTACCTTTATAAAGCCATTTTTCTATAAGTGTGCATTATCTTTTGAGTCAAAATCTTACATTTAATCAGTGAATTAGAATAAGACATTTGGGCTGTTACCAAGCAAATGAAATCAGTATCAACAAAATTCATCTTTGCAATCCAGACATAAGCTGCATCTGAATTGGCATTTAGATGTGTTTACACGCTGTTTAATGCAGAACATGAATGCATTTAACCTGCAGTTACAAATGCATAAATAATGTTTTGATATATTAAACATAAAACATTGAATACTGATATTTGAAATAATTAAAAAAATGAAAATACTTTAAATGTGAAATGAAAGTCATTAGCTCCGTGTCTAAAACGTAAGTCTCTTAATAAAACTTCTAGTTTATTGAACTGTTGTAAAAAACCAATATCACATTTGTATATGGTAATTTTTGGAGAGGAAAAAAAGGCACTCTTCCATGTGAACTTGAGTATAAATATATAAATTTTCTGCCCCCATGTCTTGAATTTATGATCATTCTGAATGTATTTTAATAGACTGAATCGTGCAGTGATCAGGCAGAGCGCACTGCAAATGCGCACGCGCACTAGACTTCATGTAATGCGTGCACTCTGTAGGTGTTTTGAATGTTTTTTTGCGTCGTGAGAATATTGAGCAAAATAGCTCACTTGTCATGGTGTTATTTAACTATATCATGTTATGAATAACCTAAATATTTAGAATTTTTACCTCAGTGTGTTTCTTCTGAGTTTATGTGTGCGGTCACGCTGTTCTGAAGTCTCGAGACAAACGGAGTGAGACTCAGCGCGAGCTTGTATTCTGTATTCTGCTAACTTACTGCAGTTCTCTCTGATGATACAGTAACTAACCGCGTGGAGAAAAAATCTTCGGTCTGTCCAATGATTGTAAAGACATTAGGTCCTTCAGACTTAAAGGTGTCCTATTATGCTTTTTCACTTTTTTAATTTTAGTTTAAAGTTTTAATTTTAAGTTCTAAATTGATTGGATTGTTGGAAGCTGGGGTGTTGCTAATAAAATGGAGGCAGATCTGAATGCCAGTCTCTCATATTCGTGAAAAAAATTAGTTTGCGATGTCCTAAGAGTAATGTTGTCGTAATATCCGAATATCTTTTCAATGTTTAGAAGTAACGTACTCCCTCATGACTGGTGTCAGTGCTATAAAGTGAAGCATCAGCTTCAGCTTTTCCCCGTCGTTTATCCCAGCGTTTACCCCTCACGTCAATCAGTGTTTCAGCCGGACAAAGACGTCAATATAACGGGTTGTAAACAATGTCACATAAAGTCACATTTACCTCAGAAAAACATATTCGGTGACCATAAAAATATATTCACCATATAACATTCATTATAAATTTTACTGTTCTTCAATGTTTAATTTATGTTTGAATAAATCCATCAGGTTTTTATGACAGCCACCATTGTTTATATTTAAAAAACAAAAAGAACTGAAGTAGAAATATTATTATGTAACTGTAACTTTATTATTTTAAAACTTCATTAAGTGTAATTTTAACAAATCAGTCAGTTTTAACCTTCAATATTATAGTAATGTAGTACCAACTGACTCTCATATATATTGTAGTTGAGTTATTTTTTTTCTTTCAGAAAATTCGGCATGTACTGTACCTGATATATATATATCCAAAATAATCGATATCGAATCGAATCGTGAAATTTGTGTCAAAACCCAGTCCTATAGTTTACTATCATTATTTATGTTGTGCAATATGGAATGTGTGCATGGTATAGTTGTCTCTCTGTTCAGCTCAAAGCTCGATTGGCTAGATTGCGATCTATTTGTTCTAAAATTGTGGGCCAAGTGCTTGAGCCAAATTGTCAAGATCTGTATACCAAAAAAATGCTGACCTTGTTAGGAAAGATTATGTCTGACTTTGCTCACATTTTATTTGAGGAATATCAGTTTTTGCCATCAAATAGAAGGCTTAGAGTTGCAAATGCCAGATTGAACAGATCACGTAAATCTTGTGTTTATCAGTCCGTAAAATTAATAAATCAGAATTGTAGAATCTAAGTAGGCCTCTGGGTTCTGTAAAACAGAAAGAACTATACTAATGCACTCCCGACTGTGTGTGCATGTATTTATACTGTTGGTTTTTGTATTAAGGTGTGTTTATTGTTTGTTTGTTTAAATTGGTGTAATGTGAGATCCGCTGTGAGATGCAAGACACATTTTGGAAGAAATTCCAACAATGAAGTGTAATTTAATTGAATTTTGTCCTGCTCTCAGTGGGCAGAAACCCAGAATTATTCTTTTAAAGTCTTTTAAAATTGTTCTTCTCTATTGTGATATACAGTATATCAGAGTGAAATGACTTTTTGAACAAGAAAAATTTATAAAAACAATTTATAGTAAATACTGTAATAATTTTATAATAATTGTTCATTTTGATTTCATGTTGACTCAAGCTTGTGTAATAAGCAGTACCCTTGAAGCTGACCTTGAAACTCTACTTTACCTTATAAACTATGACTGGAAGGGTTTGTAGATTCAGGACACTCCCTGAATTTGTTGGGAGTTGGCAGGAATATCTGAATGTCTAATATTACATCCATTTCCTGTCTTGTGACCCTCTGACTTGCCAGTTCTTACTGTTCTTTTGGCACAGCAATACTGATCACAGAAAGGTTTTCAATTATCACTGTGGCTCTGAATTCACCACTGATTGAGTGGCAGTAGAAATCTGTCAAACTGTTCATATAAATGATCTAAAATTCTAGTCATGCTTCCCACCCCAGAATTAACTCCACCAATTATCTCTGGTCCGCTTGCTGAGGACCACTAATGAGTCAAAGACATGGATTGGACACTGATTTCCTTAGGACACACGGGGAGTAATTATAGACTCCTTGACCTTTAACAAGGGTCTGAGAGGCTGTACTGATATTCAGACTTTAACAAGTGCTGCTTCTCAGAAAGACCTAAAATAACACAGACATATTCTGATCATTTCGCAGGTACATGATAAGAGGCCCTCATAATGCTATTTTTGTACAACATTTTTATTTTCTCTGACACTTTTTTTCCTACTGTGTTGCATAAAATATTAAACTAATTTTGTGTCTTAAGATAATTCATATAAAATCAAGTCAAAGTCAATAAACTCAAGACTCTTGACAAGACGAATACAATACCATACAATTTTGTGCAGAATACACTTTTATTTGTCAGCCTCTCTCTCTTTCTTTCAGTAGCGGAAATTTAAATGTGAGATTCTGGAAACGAGATCTAAATTTAGCGGGAACGGTCGGGTCGGGAAGAAAATTATTCTAAGCGGACAGCAGGTGAACAAAGAGTGAATATATAGCGGGAGCGGGTGGGTACGGAATAGAACCTTGCGGGAGCGGGACTAAAAAAAACAGTCCCGCGCAGACCTCTACATTCTGTCCCATTCTTTGTATTCATGCCTGATAAGCATCTAGGGCCAAGTAATACGGCTTAACAAAATAATAAAAAATAAATATTGGAGCATATTTTGACAATGTTTCAATATAATGTTCATGTATTTCAACCTAACTGTAAAACACTGTAGAAATCTTAAAAATGTTACACTTAAAAAAAAAAAAGAAAAAAAGAATGATAAATAACTAAACTGAATCATGTATATAAACAGCTAAAATACTGGTCAAAAGTTTGCGATCGGTAACATTTTTTTGGTGTTTTTTATGTTCAACAAGGCTGCATTTATTTGTTAAAAAACAAAGTAAAAACAGAAATACTGTGAAATATTAGTGCAATTTAACTGTAATATTACTGCAATTTAAATGTAACCGTTTTCTATTTCAGTTTATTCCTGTGATAGCAAAGTTGAATTTTCTTCAAACATTACAGTCTTCAGTGTTACATTCTCCTTGAGAAAAAACCCTATTATGCCATTGTGATACTCAATCATTTTTTTTATTATTATCAATCATGAAAAATCATGCTGCTTAATATTTTTGTGGTAACTTTTCCCCTAATTTTCAGAACATAGGTTGAACTTTATGAGAAATGAAAGTGTTTATGTGTGTAGGTGTGTCTGCAAACAAGAACATTGACATACCGTACAGAACTGGATGCCCCGGACACTGTTGCCAAGTTTGTCCAACGGAGGAGACCAGCACATGACACCCATCACATTGGGCACAACCAGCAGAATACCGCCAGCCACACCTGACTTGGCTGGTAGACCCACCTGAACAAAATACGTTAACATAAAAAAATTATATACAGATAAAAATAGGATAACCATAACTGAAGATATTGTGTTTGGCTGTAGGACTCTGGGTGGGGTTCACTAAGAATAAATAGCCGGGTTTATTTTCATGTTCAATAATGAGCTTGATTATCATTTAAATTAGGGGTGTTTGCAAACCACAATTATGTTGTATTGCAGGAAATAAGTCACAGGTTTTTATCCTGAAATACTGCATTCCAAATTTATACAACTGTTTCGTGAATTTGTATTTTAGTGTACTTTAATTAGCACAAATAATGGACACAAGTATGCTCTAAAAAGTGTCTGTGGACTTTAAGAGCATACAAAAAAGTATTTGCATTTGGACAAAGCCATTCAACATTTAAAAACATCGTCGTTCTCAATTTCTGATAGCTAGGCGTTGTTTAAATTTTCCTTTAAAGTTAAAGGAAATAGTAACAAAAAATGTGAAACTGAAAGGAAAAAGAGGAAAGTTCACATGATGTGGCAAAACAGTACTCCATAATAACAGGAAGTGAGTTGGCATAAATACCGTGTGAACTACTGTGATTCTGTTTACTCGTGTGAATCTGCATACACAAAAACTTACATGGAAGGCGAATTGTCCGGAGAAGTCATACATGCCGCAGGAGTGCATGAGGCTGAGGGTGTCTCGCACGGACTCGGGGCTCAGCACACGCTCGCCTGTGATTGGACAGAAGCCACCGTTGGCCAATGTGGCAGCCATGACGCTAGCGCTCTCACACGTTACCTCGATGGAGCACAGCTGCACATATGGACGCAAACATAATTAAACATATGAATAAGAAATATTAAGCCAGGATGCCAAATCACAGTTTTTATTTCAACATGCTTTGTTTGACAGCTTTCCTCATGGATTTTACGGAAAACAACACCCTAAGAATTTGACCACGTGTGTGGGTATGTGTGTGTGTGTGTGTATAAGAGAAAGCCATCAGCTGCACTATCCCATTACACACGCCGCATGAGCTCAGAGGCACATGACAGGAGTCAAGGGACAGTCACCAGACTGCAGTCCTGCCATGCTTGTGCCATGTCTAACTAAGCCAGAGTCATTCATGTCAGCAAATCAACTTTCTATGTTCTCTAATAACCATTCAATTATAGTGATTTACAGATTCTGTGATTCTGATTCACAATCTCTTGCTTTGATTTGATTCCAATTTTGATGTGATTTCTTAAATATTGATTCATTTGGTAATATACTACCATTCGAAAGTTTAGAGTGAGTTTTTTGTGTGTGTGTATAAGAGAAAGCCATCAGCTGCACTATCCCATTACACACGCCACATGATCTCAGAGGCATATGACAGGAGTCAAGGGACACTCACCAGACTGCAGTCCTGCCATGCTTGTGCCATGTCTAACTAAGCCAGAGTCATTCATGTCAGCAAATCAACTTTCTATGTTCTCTAATAACCATTCAATTATAGTGATTTACAGATTCTGTGATTCTGATTCACAATCTCTTGCTTTGATTTGATTCCAATTTTGATGTGATTTCTTAAATATTGATTCATTTGGTAATATACTACCATTCGAAAGTTTAGAGTGAGTTTTTTAAATGACTTTTATTCTTTCCAGCAAGGATGCAATGTATTTATCACAAGTGAAAGTAAACCATTTATGTTTTTATTTGAAATTCAATTTCAAGTAAAAGTTGTTCTTTAGAACCTTCAATTCATCAAAGAATCCTGAAAAAAAAACATTTCAGCAAAAAGATATTAAGCAGTTTTCAACATTGACGATAATAATAAAACCACCAAATCAGCATAACAGAATGATTTCTGATTGGAGTAATGGAGTAAATAATATAATATAAATATTGTGTGTGTGTCTATATATATATATATAGTATAGACACACATTTTTATATATGAAATATTTTAAATCGCAATAATATTTCACATTTTTACAGTTTTTACTGTATTTTTGATCAAATGAATGCATTAAAAAACTTGTTAAAAATATTACTAAACCCAAACTTTAGAATGGTAGTTTATATCAGTTACAATATCAATATTTCAGAAGGCAATCCCAGGATGCATTGCAACAAGCTCACAACTTTTCTGTTGCAATCTGACAGTAACTCAGAAATGGAAGGCACGTCTCTACACACCTGAAAGTAGAGGTCCAGAACAGCAGTCATGTCTGTACCATCTGGAAAGCACTGCATACAAGAGAAATTTAGATTAAAACATGGAACCACTCCTGGACAAATGGGCCATTTACACAAAAAATGTTTTTCCATTCCATTGTGCTAATTTTGCATTTTATGTAAACAACATGCACTAGACAGACATCTTTGACCATTGCGCTTGCGTCTCGCATCTTTTGCAGCATTTCACGCATGATACGGCATTCTAAAAACACGTTAAAAGCTCAAGTTAAAAGTTCAACACATCTTGGAGCCTTGCGTTTTTTCCTCCTTCCACTGCCTGCGTCTCATGTTTTTCAAAGCAAAAACATGTTCTGTGTGAATGGCCCCAAAAAAGTAACAGCATGTAAAATGTTAAGGGTATATGTGAAGAGAAATAGAGAGATGATTGGGTGCAATAAATCAATCACCTAATCACATCAAAAGCTCCCTGAGATACTAACCTTCTTTTCTTTCAGGTAATAGCCAATAGCGAAATTCCTGTCTCCTGACTCACGCTCCGACTGGAATCTAGAGCAGTTGACATAAATAACCAGTTACCTCAATCAAACCCAACAACACAAATCATGCATAACATGAAAGTACAAAAGAGGACTATTTTTTGACTGTTTGCCAACTGTATCTATGATCAAAACAATAAAACTGGTAGCTCAACATACGTGGCATTGCTAAAACCAACATATTCATTTCCTGCCATCATCTTCAAGAAGCTCATCATCTGCAAGAGAGAAATCAGAACAGGTCAATCAAACTCAAAACAGTTCCTGTGAAAAATATATCATAATTGTTTCATAAATGACTTACATAATCAAACTTCTCAGCATTGCTTGCCCCTTGCTGAAAGACAAAGGAAAGAAATAATAGACATATAAATATATTCTCATTAAAAGAGATAAAAACACATTTTTAAAAGTAGCATCATGGGGAAAAAATAAATCAGAACAGTAACTAACTCATACGGATTAGCAGTAAGGAAATGGATCATTTCATTCCTTTAATATTACCAGTACATTGCTAAAATCGTCAGTTAGTAATCTGTTGTTAGAAATCAATGAGAAGATCACAATCATTTCATATGTGTTCTACAGTAAAGTACTATTATGCTCTACAAAGGGAATGATGATGAACCGCTACAGAGCAAAGACTGGAGTTAAACGTGTTCATGAAGACCTATAGGCCAAACACAGAAGTGGGTCAAAAAACAGAGTGGATGTGAATCAGCAGGGCTGGTAACGTCTTAAGATGATGTGCGAGGAGGATCTGTGCATTGTGTGTTGATGTGTTTCTGAGTGAGTGTGGATCAGTGTCCATTAACCTACAACTTTCTGCCAGACTGAGTGTGGCTTGTGGCACCCATCAAATTAATGCAAAGAGAGCCATTGAGATTGATTGCATTACTGCCATAAATGAACAGTGACTAATGTGTTTGTTTGACTGTCTGTTTAGACTGCTGAACATCAGGGGTGTAAAGTACTCAAATAATTGCACTTAATTACTATATTTATGTATTATTTTGGGAAAACTGTATTCTTAACTAATACAATTTTCAAAGGGTGGAAAAAGTATAATTGCATTAAAGCTTGACAATACATTTGTTGTATGTATAAACAATATCATTAAAACGTTTGGGTGAGATTTTTGTTGTTGTTGAAAAAGTAAATGCTTTAATTCACAAAACCTATGGTAAAGACTTTTACAATGTCACAAAAAAATCTATTTCAATTCAATCCTGAAATTATCAGTTTTCACAGAAATTCTAGGCACCACTTTTCAACAAACAAAACTCTTTTCAATGATATTTCATTGATAATAAAATAAATGTTTCTTAGGCACCAAATCAGCATATTAAAAAGATTTCCGTAGGATAATGTGACACTAAAAACAACTGGAACTGTAATGGCTGTTAAAAATTCAGCATGTACACTTTGACTTACAATAATATTTTAAGTAAAATCGTTGGTCATTGTTGAAATGTAATTTGAGTGCTGCTAACTTCAAAAGTTTGAATCCAATTTATTTGCATTGTGCTTTTTACAATATGCATATACATTTCAAAGCACATTCATAAAAAATATTTTAAAAGTACAAAAAGGAAAGATAGAAAACAACTGGTAAGTCTTTGACCATTACAAAGTCAGAACACTCCAAAAAGAATTAAATAGGCTGCTTTACAAAGTTTTTTCTTATTGCATTTCTTTATTCTATTTAATTACAATTAAATTTGGAAACTTTTATTTCACTTAAGTATGTTTTATCAAAAGTTTACTGAATTAAAATCACAGTAACCATAGCTGAATGCAAACACAATTTTTCTGTACTTTTTACACCCCTGCTGGACATTCTTATATATTAATGTGTATGAACAAATGCTGAATGTATTGCATACCCAGTTTACTTCAGAAACACACAAAGGCCATGCATCAGTATTTTTGCACTGAGATCTTATGAAAAAAGGCAGAATAAAATAATAACACATGGCCTCTATGGGCTTCCGTAGTTTCCAGCAGTAAAGACCATTTGGTCCTGCACAGATGCTCTCTATTTTATGCAGACGCCGCTTTATTAAGGAACACAATGGCACTACTGATATTTTAGTATCCAGGCTTGTTCATGGGGATGGAGGGAAAAATGGAAAGGAAAAATTACCAACGTCATTGACCTGCAGCAGTGGTCAAAAAATCCCACAGATCCTACGTCTGCAAAATATGCAACAACATAAAACAGCACACAGAGCCTTCAACAGCATATCACACGCTTTTAGTACACGCTCATGACCGTGCTCAAGGACTCGGAAGGAATAGGAGGAAAATGTCATGCGTTACTTGGGTGCAAAGGAAACCGACAGGCACGACTTACATTCAGCACTGACCTACCGGAACACATCAGAGAGGTGAAAGACATTTTGCGTCACACCAATATCACAGGAGAACAATGAGAAAAGCAATCACAATGATTGAGTTTAGGTGTGATGGGAGATGTGAGGTTGAACTTCACGTCTGTGTTGTTCACAGGATGCCCAACATTCATCACGCAGAGTGACGATGCATCCTTTTAATGTGTGGATTGGTGCTGGCTTAAAACAGATTCTAGGGCTGTCAATTGTCTTTTAATCACATTAACACTAGTACCGCCACGGGGTAAATTTTACCCGTGGCTGTTTTTAAAACGTACATAAAAGATTTTTAATAAAACATTCAAGTCTCCCAGTCACTGACTTTTACTAAAATTGTGTGATTTACAATCCCCTGTTGTTAAAAACTGTTTAGATAAAACCAAATCAAAAAACGGGGCATTTATACCTATAAGCGCCAGCGCGGGTCAAATTTGCCCGCTATATAATGCCTGTATGTTCGCGCTGTCATTTTCATGCCGCTTATGTTTTAACATAGTACATTGCTAGGCAACGCCTTTCACTCACAGCGGTTATCAGTTTCATAAATATGTATTTATAAATTCATAATAAATTCACCACCTAAATATGTATTTACTTCCTTCTAATTCTCATTGTCAGAGCAGGCTTGTTTAGCTTAATATTGACCGTTATGAAAAGTGACTATAGTGACTATGCATAAAAAAGCCTTGAACATAAAACAACAGGACAAAAATATAGTTGATGACCAGACATAATCATTTCATGACTGTAGACACTTCTTTGTGAAGACAGTAGCATAATACAGTGAAATAATATGTTCTTTAGCCATTCAAAAACAGCTGTCATGTGCGTGGGTAAAATTTACCCGCTAGCGCTTTTAGGTATACAGAGACCCCTGGCGGTTCTAGTGTTAAGTGCATGGTTTGTAACAAATTAATCAATTGCAAATTTGATGAAAAAAGCCCACAAAAGAAGATAAATAAAAGATTTTACAGATCTTTTCTACAAAAAGTGCCTTTAGACATAAATATATATATATATATATATATATTATTTTTTTTTTTTCCAGAGCACTCCCTTTTGCAGTCGGGTCTGTCAACCCCTCCAAGATATATGTTTTGTCCATCCACAGTGTTTTTCTATGTGAACAGGTACTAGATATACATCAGTGACGGTTGCAACGTCTAGACGAAAGTAGTTCATCTTTATGATTTATTACACTAAAATTACATATTAAATTGACAGCCCTAATGAATGCATACAAATATGAACTGTTAGCAAACTTGTCAATGCAGAGGATGACAATAGTTCCTACATCATAGAAATGTGTATGTGTGTATTGTTTAGAAATGATCACTCTGCATAACACACACATGCATATGTATACAAGGGCTCAACTGTGAGCATATATTACAGTGTAAACTGTGCATAAGGCAATAAGAACCTGTGAATCTACAGCATCTACATCTACATTACAAAACCGCCATAAGCCCAGCTGGAGTGTTTTTCTTGTCTTGTGTGTTTGCACATGGATTAAAAAACACATAAAAGACCAAGGTGAATCCGCTGTAGCACACAAACACAACCAAAAGATGCAAACAACTCCAAGAAATACCAGCCAGGCTTCATGAAACTACTACAAAGGCTTATAGCAAAAACTTTATATATGATGCATTTTATAGTCTATAGAGAATTTTTTTTAATAAGGCACAAGTAGGGCTGGGCGATATAACCAATATTCACAATATATTTGCAATGATTTTTCCTGTGATGTAAAATCAAGCAACTCTGTGAATATCTTGAATATCTTATTGATTTTAATGCAAAGTTTCCTAAAAGTGTTTAAGTAGTAAAAGTAGCTTAAAGGGGTCATATGATGCGATTTCAATTTTTCCTTTCTCTTTGGAGTGTTACAAGATCTTGGTGCATAAAGAAGATCTGTAAAGTCTACGTAACGATGTGGGAAGATGTGCATAATGCCGCCCAAATGTTCACGCAAAGAAAGAAGGCGGAACTTTTATTCTCACTGTAGTATTGTTGTTGCCGTCGCCATGTCATGAAGACGCTGTGTGTTTCGTTGTGAAAGCGAAACTACTTTGTTTGGCCTTCCAAAAGAAGACGATATCTGCTTCGTCATGCCTGGAGCTGATCCGTGCTGGTCGCTGAGGAAATACATCAACTTCGTGCTGTGGATCGCCGGATCGGCTTTCACCGTGGACGAAGCAGAGTCCAGCCCGAGGTCGTCACATGTGGTTGCCGCACGCCCGCCGGCCGCCGCTCACTCTAGCCCGCCGTGTGTGTGATGCTGTGTGATTCGTTGTGAAAGCGAAACTACTTTGTTTGGCCTTCCAAACGAGGACACGACTAGAAATCAGTGGTTAAGGTGTATTTACAACACTGTTCCAGAACACTTCCACTAAATGTGTCCAGTGCATTTTATGGAGGACTGTTTCCTGATCCTGGTAGAGTAGACTACAATGCCGGCTGTTCTGACTCACAGACTGTAAGTACGTTTTCATATTTAAAGGATTTGCCACTGATTATTCAAATGCGTTTTGAGCAGTGTAGAGTAGGGCTTGTTGTTTGTCATTTCACCGATCACAAATGCAGACATGGTTTTATGTTTACGCGGCGCGATGCAACGCAACACGTAAAAAGACAGTATAAGTCATTATAATCCGTAATTATGACCCCACTGGATGCAACAAATGCCTCGTTTATAATGGGTTTTAATGTTTTTGTCTCATCGCGCTGGGACATGGCATCACAGTATGGTAAGGGGCGTAACATTTCCGTCACACGCTTGAGGTATTCGGCCAGTCAAAACACACTGGATAGCAGACCAATCAGAGCACACCTCGCTTTTCAGACCGATCAGCTTTGTAAAAATGTACGCGTTTCAGAAAGGCGGGGCATAGAGGAGAAACAATTAATGTACAGTATGTGGAAAATAATGTGTTTTTTAACCTTAAATCACAAACACATTTCATTACACCAAATACACAAAATAATGTTCTTTTTAGCAGCATCATATGACCCCTTTAAGTAGTAAAAATGACATTGGACACAATTTCACAACTTTGATTAAATGATTTGTTTGCATCTTGTGTAAGACTTTTATATATTAAATGTTTTTATATTAATATATATATATAGAAAAATACTGTGGTTTGTTGCCACATACTGTTTTGATGCATATAAATAAAACAATGGAATACTCTTTCTTGTGTTCAACAATGCACATCTGCCTCGATTCTGTCTTGAAAGTAATTAGAAGATTTTCATTAAAAAATTTATTGTATATAAAATATTACATTAAAATCAAATAACAAAAGTTACATATCTTTTTTCTGAACACGTGGGCCTAATTAACACTCAGAGAGGCACTAAAATGAAATAGATTATATAATTTTTTCTCCAGCTGCTTTGACATTTATAAACAACATTCTAGTATACTTATGTTCTATAAACCACTCTTCTCACGATCTATGACGTCTCATTACGAAAGCACTTGCGTAAACAATTACGTATGATTTAGGGTACCGAATGGGCTCTGTTATGTAAATTAGATCATTTTTAAATAGTTGTTGTGCAATTTTTGTATAAACCATTTATTTATTCAGTTTTATCCCCCAGCCAAAGTCACAAGAGTGGGTGGAAAAAATGTGGAGAACAGAAAGTCTGAATGAATTTTACTCAAAATTCATTGCCAACAGACTTTTAACAATAATGGTCCTGAAAACGGGATGAACTCCACACATTTAATTCACAATGAGAGTGGAGGCCTTGAGTAGGTGTACTGTGTACAGTAATAAAACGCAGAGAAAAGACAAGAACCACCAACAAAACCCACTGATCGTCATTTAATCTTAGTCTAGGCAGCACTGATCACAATCACTTATTCAAAACACAACTACAGCCAAAATGATTACTGCATGTGTCTCAAAAACGTTTATCAACAATTTTCTGGCTACTGCCAAATATTATAATCTGTTCTGGCTAATTCAAATCAGGTAAATGTGAGTACAGTTAGGAGGAGTAGTCAAAAACAACTTCTAACACGAAAATAAAATAAAAACAAAAGGAAGATGCTTACCTTGATAAGAGAGGTACACACGATTGCACCAGCATTCACCATTGGATTATGGGGTTTGTCTGTGGAAAAATAGAATTTCTTATTTCTTTGGGCTGCATATTTAAAAAGACACATTGTAGAAAAAAGCAGTCATGCTGAAGCTGATGGTTATAATCCTTACCGTCCTCATCCAGGAAGAGCTTGTTGAAGCGTAAGCCGCTGGGCTCTTTCCCAATGAATCGGTGCACATATTCAGTGCCGTGGTCATGCACGGCAATAGCGTACTTGAGCGGCTTCACGCATGACTGCAGGCAAAATGGCACTTTAGTGTCACCCACTGTGTGTCTGTGCAAAAGAGTAAACAGAGATCAGAACCAGAGACATCATCCTATGGTCCATATAAGCAAACAAACAAAAATAATGATCCTAAAGGTGAACCTAATGCCGAGTTCACACTGCACGATTTTCAAACTCGTCAGATCGCCGTTGTTTTCACACTGCGTGACTATCTAGGCCAGCATTCAGTTGCTGCTGTGTTCACATTGCACGATGGATCGGCGACAGGGGGTTTCACACTGCATGACTTCACAATAGGAAGAATCGCCGACAGCTCTGTCTGGTCCGCAAACTACGTTTCACAACAAAACACACGCGAGAAGTGATAAGGAAATAACGCGAGAACCCGTGTGCGTCAGACCGGAGTTATCGCGAGCAAAACTGTAATTATTAAAAAATATATATATATAGCCCGCAAATTGTCTGTGAGCTGATTTCCAGCTAATGAATGAGCACCGATTTGCCTCCGATTTCGGGTAATTTGTCTGCGATTTCACAAAACCTGTCGGCGAGTGAAAAATCGGGCTAAAATCGTGCAGTGTGAACTCGGCATAACAGATAGACTGTGACTCTAACATGATATGAAGATTTAAAAAAAAAACATGAGCATGATTAACAGAGACACAAAGGCATTTCAATTTATGATATATTTTCTTGTTTTCTCCAATTGCTCCGACCTTTATAAACAGCTCTTTTCACACTCTATAAATTCTCATTAGGAAAACATTTGCAATAATTATGTATGATTTAGGCCATTGGACACACACCAATGTCAGGTCTTGGAGTCTCTACTAATGAGCTGATGACCTGAATCAGGTGTGTTTGATTAAGGAGACATGCAAAATGTGCAGTGTTGGGGTGCCTCCAGGACCAGGGTTGGGAACCACTGATTTAGGCTACTGAATGGACTCTGTGTGAATTACATAAACGTGTATGTATTTTTTTCAGCAACATTCAGAAATGTCTATTTCATATAAAATGAAACATAAATAAAATGTAATTATACAGTTATTTTTAGAATTTCTTTTTATCTCTCAATACTTCAAATAAATAATAAATAATTGTTTTTTCTAAATTTAATTCAAATTAACAGTTTTATCAATGGGCAGTGATTTAAATTATAATTTTGCTTTAAAAATACATTTTAAAGTATAAGTTGCTGTTGTACATAGATTTCTATTTTTCATATTCAGCAAAAAAATAAACAAATGAAATAGACAAAAATGTAATAAGTAAATAGATAAAATAATTATTTAATAACTTTAAACAACTGTTGCAAGTTTGCTAAAATGGAACTATCAAAGTTAATTCAGTTAATCAGGTTTTTTGTTTAAAGACTTTAATAGAAGAAAGTAAAATGACTAATGTTATTCCATCATTTTTTGTCAATAGGTCAAGGCACAGTGTTGTTGCCCAAAAGAGCTAGTTACTATGTAACTACTGAATGACCATAGTAATCAACACAGGGGTATGTAGGCACCCTGTGTATCTTTACAACAAATCCTATAGCATGGGGTAAAAACATACAGATTATATCTTAGTATGTCCCAATTATCAGAGATCAAATGATGTACCATGACACATGGGTCTAAGTATTGAGGGAAACACTAATGACTGTGAGTTTATAGTCCTCTTATCAATGATTCTCAAATGAGAGGATTAACATTAGCACATTTTATCTGCGCTGGGTGACTAGTCCAGGAGATAAGTGGAGCGTTTATTGAACGATAAGATTAGCTGCCACTTTATCTGATGGTTTTATAACATAAAATATATGAAGTATTTCCGGTACTTGTCATAAATGTACATATAGTGAATGGTCAGTGGTAGCACAATTCAAGTGGTCATTTCCAAAGCAAAAGTAAAAGAGCACATATTTTGAACATATTTTTCTCAATTAATTATTTGACTGAACATTTTTACATTTTTACAGAATACTAGATTTCAAAATGTGAAATCATCTATTTTTGATTGGACAACACACACTTAAATTAAACATACTGGAAACTGAGTTTACATCTCACAATTCGTTTTTTTCTCTAGAGTTTCTGTCTCACAAGTCTTACTTTTTTCCTCTGAATTTTGAGTTTACTTCGGTTTTTTCCACCACAGAATTAAAAAAAGGTAATTTCAACCTTTCTCACAATTCTAACCTGATAAAATATATAAAGATATAAAAAATTGTGAAGAATAATGCCACAACTGTGGCATAAAAATTCACAACTACCTTATTTATATGTTTATCCCATGACAGAAAGTTGGAAACAAGCTTACATACATTTTGTGAGTGGTCATTATTTTCATCATACGTGTCGAAAGTGCTGTTTAATTGTTTGATTCTTTAATTCTTTGTTTAAAATGGTTAAATGATGGGGAAAAATGCAAGTAGTACGCTAGTATTCATTCCCCAACATCTCTTTATATCCCTGTCATGCAAGGTCACTCACTGCCATCATCTATCAAACCTCTACAAGCTGACACCACAGCACCCATCTCTTCAGGCTGCAGTGAAGCTGTCAGTGCCAGTCAGATCGACCAGGCAGTAAACACAGCACCAACAGCAAAGAAGCTGAAAAACAGACATCTATCAGGCTGGTGTATGGAGGCAGGTATTATGGATAACGTCTGAGGAGTGACACACAGCTAGAGGGAGCAGATTGTCGGAGTTTGCTCATAAATAAGACGCAGAGTGCGTTTATATAACGTATAATATATACAATCATATACTGTATGTGTAGTGTCTAAATGTGTATGAGAAAATCTCTTCTCACCTGCAGGGAATAATTTTTTCTGACAGACTAGGAATTTCTCACCTTGATTTACCAGGGTAATTGCCTTTGGGGTTATTATAGTTATAGGAATAATAGGTGCAGCTTTGAAGTACACAGTTTGTAGTAAGCATAATAACTCCATCCATGAGTGAGGAAACCATAAATATACTACGGCACAGTAAAAAAACAGTGTCAACTTACTTTTTGAACAGGTGTCGGTCCAGCATTACACCATCTGATGTGGATTTGAGGGTGACTTTCAACATGTCCATACATTCTTTTAGCCGTGGATCTCCCGTTCGAAGTCCAGTGGCCTTCAGTGCCTGAATGTAAACAAGAGATTTCCATGAGCACAAATAACAGTTAACAGCTAACTGTCTATGGCATTAACTCGTTACTATCATCAATCCCAACACTCTTATCAGGGGATTTCACTTCCTTTGTCGGTGAGGTTTGATAAGATGGCCTTGGTGTAATAAAACATGACTCTGTGCCCCGTTTAGTGGTGCCGATAACAGCAACAACACCGCAGTAATTGTATGCACTGATACTATTGTATTATCATACTATTGCAAAGAACGATGACCTATGAACACAAAACATGCTACAGCCAATAATATCCGTCCTTGCAAATACAAATGTGTGTAAGGGGAGTGCTGTCACTCACGGTAATGAATTTGTGAGCTGGGATCCTCTCCTGGCCTTCAGCAATACTGTAAAACAGCAGGTCTTCCAAGCTGGGCAGGATGCCAGCCTTCCTTCTCCTGGAACAAGAGAGAAAAGTGCACTGACATTGAGTGATCTGACCTTAACCAATGACTTCTACCATGATAAAATCTGCCACAATCTACAGCAACAAGACAAGACATATTAGATCAGCCTGGAGTGTATTTTAATGTCATGTGTTCAAATACACTATGAAACCGTCAAAGGAATTTAATTTGTTAGGGTTAAAGTTAGAAAATATACCCATGCAACAAAGATGAACAGAAAAAAGAATGAGTCAGTGAAGAGTTAAAGAGCCCATGAAATTACTTGACTTAATTCTTGTGCAGACATTTTGTTTGTTTGTTTGATTTTTACAGAAATTTGGGACAGGACATTGGGCTAGATAAATTACATTTATATAACTTGTATATCATAATTACATTCAATTTTTATATAGATCATATATCATAATTACATTTATATATTTAATATATTTTACTAACACATTAGAATAATCATTGAATTATAATATTGATAATAATAATACGCCTATTATTAATTATAGGAATCGTTTTTAATTAAATGAATGTATTAACAATTCTAAAAAAAATTATAAAATAATAAATATTATATAATTAATAATAATAATAATAATAATAATGGTAGGCATTAGTTATACTTTGGTAGAGAAATACTGTAAATATAAAAGGATTTCCACAATTATTACAAATATGCAATGGGTAAATATATATTTGGGTTTTAAATTGTTATACTAGGGTAAAAAATAAAAAGGTCATTTATTGTTTTTATTAAAATATCTTAACTATGCTGACATCATGTTACAGGTCTTCTGTGATGCAAACATGCATTAGCAATTGCACAATACACGAGTGTAGATTCACTCTTGCCAAGTTCTATTAAGAGCTGACCTAACATAGCTATTGCATTATCACATTTAGATGGCTTTGAGTCTAATGGAGCTCTGCATAAGCTGCTGTGGCACTGAACCACAACAGAGTCTGGCCAAGACTGTAGTTCCCAGCAGCCTACCAAAACATCCTCTCACAGAGCACCAACAGCCCCAACTTCCCACCACGAACATTTCCAGAACTACAGCTTTCCTTTACCAAACTTGATTTGCATTTGCTCTATTCATTTTCCTAGAGATTATTTGATGTTTCATTTGAATGCTTTTTTAAATTTAATTTAAAATACACATCTAAGGTTGTCATGGGAATGGCACAAAAAGGTGATTTTGATCTTTTGGGATCATTTGTGAGGATTATGAAACATAGAGAGGGAATTTGTTGAGAAAGGATTGATAGAGGTGAAAGACTGGAAGTGACAATTCAAATCATACTTACACACAAACAAACAGCAGGCAGAGCAATGAGGGAGAGAAAAACATGCAGAATGAATGAGAAACATACAATAAACAGATCAATCAAATCAATTATATGACAAACTTAAAATTGATCAAACAATCAAGAATCTTTCATGACGTATAATGTATTAAATATTCATTTCATTTCATTAAAGAAAAATGGGGAAAAGAAGGTCATTTTTTGATATCGAATGAGGAGTGGCTTGATGTATGTAAATTCCCGTGGAAATGTACTAACTCTCACATATGGCGGGAGTTTGGGTGGAAGTGCCTTATCAGATTTTTTATTACACTGAAACAGAAAGCACATATTGAGGGAGGGGACACCAAATGTTGGAGACAGTGTGGGTTTCGGGAAGCCAATCAGGGCTTTGTGGAGCAGTTGTGGCCTAATGGATAGAGAGTTGGACTTGTAACCTGAAGGTTGTGGGTTTGAGTCTCAGGTCCAGCAGGGATTGTCGGTGGGGGGAGTGAATATCCAGCGCTCTCTCTACCTTCAATACCACTACTGAGGTGAGACCCTTGAGCAAGGCACTGCAACCCCAAGTGCTCCCCAATTGGCTGCCCACTGCTCCGGATGTGTTCACGGTGTGTGTGTGTGTGTGTGTGTTTGTGTGTGTGCGCGCATGTTTATTCACTACTACTAGTGTGTGTGCACTTGGATGGGTTAAATGCAGAGCACAAATTTCAAGAATGGGACACCATACTTGGCCACACATCACGTCCTGTGTGTGCACTTGAATGGGTTAAATGCAGAGCACAAATCCTTTCCTTTTCATATATTTTGGGATAAAACCTTTCTGGGCAGAGCTTCATAAAGCAGTGGAAAGCATTTTTAACACTACACTGCCTTTGGACTTTTGCACATTATATTTAAGAAATGCTGATTTCCAGACAAGATGGCCTGAAAAATACCTATTTGGCATTTTAACATCTGCTGGTAAAAAAGCACTTACTCAAGGCGTTGGTTGCTTCCTGAACCCCCCACAATAGAAGAATGGATGGATACAGTAAATGTATGTTAGGTTTTCAGAAGATTGTGTTCAGAAAAGTCTGGTCCAAGTGGGTCGAATATGTAAGGCCATTACAGCCAGACTTTGTGGAGGTATAAAACAAATGACCCTTCCCTTCTGAATGAAAAATGTTATTGTAATCTCCCTTACATACCTTTTCCACATTGGTCTCTATCATAGACCAAGAACAAACACTTAACATTATTTAGTATGGAGTTTGATTATCAAGTATATACCTGACCTCTCCCGAATTGTAAAAATTATTATTGTTATTAATATTATTATTTAATTTTGTTTTGTATTATGTATATGTAAAAAAAAGAAAAATTGAATGGCAGAGAATAATGTAACTACATCTGTTTTGAAATAATGTACTGTTGCTTATGCTGCTACATCAAAATTTAAAAAATTAAATAATAATAATTCATTTCAACTCGTCCCTCAGTCAGGAATGAATGAATGAATGAATAAAGAAAAAATGAACTGATATGATATTTTTATATGTCTATTATTTCAAAATACAGGGTTATCCTGCTCAACACTAAATCATTAAATCAAAACAAAAAACATCTGATATCACAGAGACCATCACAACTCCCATGATGCCAACAAGTATTTGCTTTGTTTATTAAGTATTTTAATGTTTACTGCCTGAGCCTACAAAATGACAGATGAGCTGACACTATGTTCTGCACTGATCGACATTTTGCCACAAAATGCATCCAAAATATTCCCATGAGAAGAATAAGTGCATGAAAAAGAGAAATAGACTAAAAACATAAGTTACAAACAGAAAGATCTGACAATGTACCCACAAACAGCTCAACAAGTCATTATGCAAAAACCCAAACGGTCTGTTTTTACAATAAAACTGATTCAGCATCTATACTACACAGACACAGCACTGAACAAAAATAAATTTTGCAGGTACAAAGTACAAGTACAGCAGAAACAGGAGGTCTGTCTAATGAAAGCCAAAGATCCCTGAAAAGGGAAATGGGGGAATCATCCGCGCTGGACCTTTGGGATCTAATTAGCAGCAAAGGTCTTTGGTGTTATAAAACAGAGCGTCTGTCTGACTCTGGCCCATTCTCTTCTTCTTTCATCACTTGTCCATCTCTGCAGTATATGTGTGATTCTACATGGGATTCCATGGATTCTCAGAGAGCCTCATCGCCCTCCTGCAGACTTAATAAAACAAACATTTCACGCATATTCACACACCACTGACGGCTCACAGAAGACAGGGCCCAACACGTAACCAAAAACCACAGGCTGTGCAGACACTGTGACCTGACAGCAGGGATTGTGGGTTTATTTTATGGCAGCACAATTATTATTATTATTATATTTTTTAACAAACAACTACCTGTTAAATTGATGCATTTATCAAGTACAGTAAATGTACATTTTCAGTAAATAGGAACAATTCATCTAAATTCTCTCAGCTTATTCAGAAAATATAAAGATCAGAATAGGAAGATCAGAAAATATTAAATGTACTAGGGCTGTGCAATTAATCGCATGTGATTGTCATGCGCATCTCGTCAGTAAAGCCGGTTTATTTTATTTTAATTAGGCAATATCGCATTCATAATCGCAGATGAATCTCATTTGATTATGAATGCGATATTGCCTAGCTTGTCTGTGAACTATGGCTCTGTGTATTGCGCATGACAATCGCATGCGATTAATTGCACAGCCCTAAAATGTACAACATAAAAAACACCATCTGGAACCATTTTATCCAAGAAGATGGCATAGTTTGATGCAGATTGTTGCAAACAAACATTAAATACTTTATATTTCATTCACGTTTCAAGGGAAGTGTGATCAAATAACGCATTATGTCGCATAATGGTCCCTGGACGGGACGCGGAGGTTCTAGGTGGGCTACCTCCAGCGGTAGTAAACACCATCGCTTCAGCTAGAGCCCCGTCTACCAGACACGCTTACAGGCTGAAGTGAAACCTGTTCGTCGGTTGGTGCTCTTCCCGCTGGGAAGAGGGCGAAACATGCACGCCAACGGTCATTGGCTTGTTTAGTTAACACTCGAAGGTGATTGGGCTCTCGGGCGAGATTCCAATTCGTCAATCACTGACGTAACGTCTCCGTTCCCTCCTTCAGGGAACGAGGGTTACACAAGTAACCTAGACGATTCTGCTGCTGACATGGCAGTATGCTGCTCTAAACCATGTGCCAAGTGGAAATATGTATTCTGGATACAGAGACAGACTCTGTAGGTGAGGTGAGAATTTAGCACTGAGATTTTTAACATATTTGTTTACAAAACATAACTAAATACTTGCAACACCATAATTCTATGCATAATGGATATATCCATTATTCACTATATATTCACAATGATTTTGCTAGAAATATAAAATGCAACATTGTGACTTTTCTAAAGAGTATATTAATTGGACATTCAATTTTCTAAAGACTTGACTAGTTCCAGAAATATAAAAAGCCAGAAATACAATTAAAACAGAAATGTTTAAATAGCATCACAGTAGCAAAAATTAAAGTTGGTAAGTTTCTTAATAAGTCTGATTCAGTTCTGTAAATCAATTTAAGTGAATCAGTTCAAATTTTTGATTTAACAGTCCATTTCATCACTCAAAACTGACATTTTTCATGAATTAAAACGTTTTAATAATGAGTAAATATCATTGTTAATTAATATGAATTGATAATAGTGGAGCACATTTATTTTTAAAATCTTGCAATTTACTTGCATTAACATTTTTAATGTACTTGGTTGTTTGGCTGAAATTATTTTCTGTAGTAATATTCTTCAGGAAAACCTGTTCTTCAGAAATCATTCCACAGAAATACACTGATTATTATCAATGTTGAAAATAGTATGTATCGCTTAAAGAGCAGGTAATTTGGGTTTTTGAAAAATATCTCTTTTGCAGTTTATAACATAGCTATCCTTAAATGAAAACAATCTGCAAAGTTGTTAATCAAAAATGTGCACGATAAATAAATATATTGTTTCTCAAAAGAGAGAGTCGATTCTGAATCGCCTTAACGAGTCGTCATATTTTCGAATCTTTTGCTTGTTACCGGTATACGTCACTGGGTAACACATTTGCATAATCCCCGCCTGCCGCGAAATACAAACAGAGTCTGACCTGCCCACAAACACTTCCGCTAGTTAGTGTGTTTACATCATGTTGAGAAGATGCTGTGTTAAAGGATACCACAGAAATACAATTCGAACCTTTTTCGAAATGCATGTCATTTTACCAAGGACTCTTTCTCTAATCTTGGCTTTTATCTTCGTTGGCTTCTAATCTTCTTTATTTGGACTAACAAGCTCTACGAACCACAACCTGTAAGTACGATTGATACGTTATGTGTACATTTTCAATTGAGTGCTCAAAATATTAAGTTTTTGTGCTTATATGTGATGAATACTTAGTGCAGCTTTAGGTTACTGTCTTACTGAAGTAGTTCTGATAATTCGCTGTGAACCCACTATTTCCTAAGAATGTGTTGATTAATGTAGACTGACGTTGTTCTAATTAGTAACGTCTCCGTTCCCTCCTTCAGGGAACGAGGGTTACACAAGTAACCTAGACGATTCTGCTGCTGACATGGCAGTATGCTGCTCTAAACCATGTGCCAAGTGGAAATATGTATTCTGGATACAGAGACAGACTCTGTAGGTGAGGTGAGAATTTAGCACTGAGATTTTTAACATATTTGTTTACAAAACATAACTAAATACTTGCAACACCATAATTCTATGCATAATGGATATATCCATTATTCACTATATATTCACAATGATTTTGCTAGAAATATAAAATGCAACATTGTGACTTTTCTAAAGAGTATATTAATTGGACATTCAATTTTCTAAAGACTTGACTAGTTCCAGAAATATAAAAAGCCAGAAATACAATTAAAACAGAAATGTTTAAATAGCATCACAGTAGCAAAAATTAAAGTTGGTAAGTTTCTTAATAAGTCTGATTCAGTTCTGTAAATCAATTTAAGTGAATCAGTTCAAATTTTTGATTTAACAGTCCATTTCATCACTCAAAACTGACATTTTTCATGAATTAAAACGTTTTAATAATGAGTAAATATCATTGTTAATTAATATGAATTGATAATAGTGGAGCACATTTATTTTTAAAATCTTGCAATTTACTTGCATTAACATTTTTAATGTACTTGGTTGTTTGGCTGAAATTATTTTCTGTAGTAATATTCTTCAGGAAAACCTGTTCTTCAGAAATCATTCCACAGAAATACACTGATTATTATCAATGTTGAAAATAGTATGTATCGCTTAAAGAGCAGGTAATTTGGGTTTTTGAAAAATATCTCTTTTGCAGTTTATAACATAGCTATCCTTAAATGAAAACAATCTGCAAAGTTGTTAATCAAAAATGTGCACGATAAATAAATATATTGTTTCTCAAAAGAGAGAGTCGATTCTGAATCGCCTTAACGAGTCGTCATATTTTCGAATCTTTTGCTTGTTACCGGTATACGTCACTGGGTAACACATTTGCATAATCCCCGCCTGCCGCGAAATACAAACAGAGTCTGACCTGCAAACTTCCGCTAGACTAATTTAGTGTGTTTACATCATGTTGAGAAGATGCTGTGTTAAAGGATACCACAGAAATACAATTCGAACCTTTTTCGAAATGCATGTCATTTTACCAAGGACTCTTTCTCTAATCTTGGCTTTTATCTTCGTTGGCTTCTAATCTTCTTTATTTGGACTAACAAGCTCTACGAACCACAACCTGTAAGTACGATTGATACGTTATGTGTACATTTTCAATTGAGTGCTCAAAATATTAAGTTTTTGTGCTTATATGTGATGAATACTTAGTGCAGCTTTAGGTTACTGTCTTACTGAAGTAGTTCTGATAATTCGCTGTGAACCCACTATTTCCTAAGAATGTGTTGATTAATGTAGACTGACGTTGTTCTAATTACTTTGTTTAATAATAAAGAATGTAGTGTAGCACACAGACTTTATAATCATTGTGAAATTGCTGTTTATTTTGCTGCACTGGCAGTTATAGGGTTAATGCGAGAGAGACGAGTAGGCTGGTGCGCCTGTGATACAGCTGTTCTGTGTTCTGATTAAAAGTTAAGACAGAGCATCTTTAGTCTGTCGATCTTCAAACATTACAGTAGACATATTTTGGTTTACAAACTGCATTATTTCATCAGTTAGTCACGTTAGCAAACTCTTGAGCAGCAACAACAGTAACGTTACCATGTACTCCGCCATTGTCGTGTATGCTTGTTCTAGTGTTGGGTCATTCTTGAACGATTTGTTCATTTTGAACGAATCTTTAATGTGACTCGAGAAGAACGAGTCGTCTCGGGGAGGGATTTGTTCAGTCACGCATGCGCAACATCCTATAGGTTCTGTACTGGAATTAGTCAAGTAGTTCACCTGGTTCGAGTCTTCGGGTTTTTCCGAGTCATTCGTTCATCACGTGACAGCCCCATAAGTTTAACCAATGCAGTCTGAGCCGGAAAGAGAATTGATTAGTTCATCTCTCGAGTCTTCGGGTTTTTCAGAGTCGTTCGTTCATCACGTGACAGCCCCATAAGCCCAAACCCGAAGACTGGTCAGATAAGAGGTGAGCTAATCATAGGCTGAAGACCCAGGTAAACAATCAATTAATCTTTTCTGTTTCTTATTGCAGTTTTGTATTGTTTGTAGTGTGATCAACGTTTGCGTAAGTTGTAGACATATTAGGGAAGTAACACGTAACATTTTAATTATATTTAGCTAAAATGAACGAAATGACTCGAAAAAAGATTCGTTCATTTTGCTGAACGAGACTCAAAGGTCCGAGTCGGTAAAAAAATGATCCGAACTTCCCATCACTAGTTTGTTCACGCTTGCCTTTAAAATCGACATGTACTGCACGTCTACATACCTAACACGTACTACACACGCGCATGACATAGTTTTTTTCAAAAACTTGCACTTTGAAACCTGTTTTCAAAAATATGCATTTTCAGTCCCCAAAATGCTGTTGTCGTGTAAACGAACAGGCAAAACGCATCAAAAGTTTACTGTTTTTGGCTGAAAACGTTGTCGTGTAAACGGCCCCTAAGTTAAAACAGTCTGATGATATAGCCTAGCGGTATTATATCATGATTACATTCTCAAATGACCATTCTTCTCTCTAGATATCATTATCAGCCATTCAAAAACCTCACTCCATTACGACTTTACAGCACTTTTAACTGTGTAATCTGCTGGAGGAGTATAACATGTTACCCATTAGTCCAAGTGTGTGTGTGTGTGTGTCAGCGTGAGTATGCCTGCATCCAAACATGAACAGGTCCAAGGCCTTTATGTTTGCAAGCACACGTACATATGTGAACGAGAACATGATCCTGAACACATTTTTGACCGGGAACACCACAAGTGTGACTTTGTGCCATTGTGTACAAAATAAAAGCCTTTCAAAACAAACTCCCTGATTAAGCATTAAAGCACACTATTGTGATAAACAGTGCAAATTTTCATCCGTTTTTATTTAATATTGTGAAAATTATTCATAAATAACGCTTTTTTTCACTCAAAAAAGTAGGTGTCTAGTCTCAGATAAATGAGGCCTACGATTAATCAGATGCAAATATAAATACAAAACCAGTCCTAAATGAAAGAAAAGAAGTTGACAAAAAGATTGAATCCAATATTTGGTGATAATATAGCATAATGAGTGATTTATAAGCAATTTTTTGAGGCCGGGTCCTTTTTGGTCTGTAACATCGTAAGTGTGATAGGGTTCTGAACACAACACAAGGGTTAAAATCGATTCTCAAATGACCATTCTTCTCTCTAGATATCATTATCAGCCATTCAAAAACCTCACTCCATTACGACTTTACAGCACTTTTAACTGTGTAATCTGCTGGAGGAGTATAACATGTTACCCATTAGTCCAAGTCCAACACGTCACTAAACAGGATTATGCGTCATTAACTTATTTATGCCAGCTGAACAAATGCCCAGCGTTTCATTAACAGTAAGTAAAAATCAGTCTGTAAGGAGGAGGGCAGAAATTCTCACAAATCTTGCAGAAAATTACTTTTAATTTGACATATTGTCTGGAAAATGGTAGTCATATTGCCCATCGTGAGACAGAGTGGCATTCATGAGAGGATGATCAAGCTCTCGATTAAAGTCTATCTGCCAGGGACAGCACGGGCCTTCTGCGTCATCTTATAAATAATCCATATGGACAGACGAGCGATGAGTCATGCGCACTGTGTGAACCGTGAGCAAACAGAAGAGCTTGAGGAAAAGATCGATTATACAGCCAGGGTGGATTTTCTGAAAGCTTTCATATATACATCTATAAATATGGAGAAAACTGCTGCACTGAAAACAGTTTTAATTATCTCCCATTTGTGCTCACTGCCTGTTTGCGGAAGTGCATTATCGACATTCCGCAGCTGCCGTATGAATAGTGTCATAATCTAGCAGCTGATAAGAGCCGCCACCACCACTCCCATTTCCAACTTCCATAAAGTAAACAATAATAGTCGTTTCATTTTGATTCATCTCAGTGACTCAAAACTTTTATGTATTCAATAAAATATTTCACTGAATAATTCAGTGGCCCTTTCAACAAATTACATTATTATGGCAGCAGGTGATAACAAGCCTTCGTGTTATGAGTGAGTCACTCAAACATTTGTTAAAAACACTGAGGCTTATTATGCATTAATTAATATGTTTTTCATCTACATAACTACTAAGATTCCAGAAAAAAAAATTCAATCATTATAACCTCACCTCAGTATGACTCTCACCAAGCTATAAAAACAGCAGTAGCCTACATAAATTCAATAAAACTAGACTAAACATTATTTGTAGCACGCCTCTCATGCAATAAACACAATATACATTGTGCCTTCTTACATTTGAAGAAATGTCAGATTTTAAATTGTCAATTTTATCAATAAATGACATTTTGATGCTCTTTTTTGTGATGGAAGGTTGCTTTAGCTGCCTCAGCAGTCATATTGCCCATCGTGAGACAGAGTGGCATTCATGAGAGGATGATCAAGCTCTCGATTAAAGTCTATCTGCCAGGGACAGCACGGGCCTTCTGCGTCATCTTATAAATAATCTATATGGACAGACGAGCGATGAGTCACGCGCACTGTGTGAACCGTGAGCAAACAGAAGAGCATGAGGAAAAGATCGATTATACAGCCAGGGTGGATTTTCTGAAAGCTTTCATATATACATCTATAAATATGGAGAAAACTGCTGCACTGAAAACAGTTTTAATGATCTCCCATTTGTGCTCACTGCCTGTTTGCGGAAGTGCATTATCGACATTCCACAGCTGCCGTATGAATAGTGTCATAATCTAGCAGCTGATAAGAGCCACCACCACCACTCCCATTTCCAACTTCCATAAAGTAAACAATAATAGTCGTTTCATTTTGATTCATCTCAGTGACTCAAAACATTTATGTATTCAATAAAATATTTCACTGAATAATTCAGTGGCCCTTTCAACAAATTACATTATTATGGCAGCAGGTGATAACAAGCCTTCGTGTTATGAGTGAATCACTCAAACATTTGTTAAAAACACTGAGGCTTATTATGCATTAATTAATATGTTTTTCATCTACATAACTACTTCCAGATTCCTTCTAAGATTCCAGAAAAAAAAAAATCAATCATTATAACCTCACCTCAGTATGACTTTCACCAAGCTATAAAAACAGCAGTAGCCTACATAAATTCAATAAAACTAGACTAAACATTATTTGTAGCACGCCTCTCATGCAATAAACACAATATACATTGTGCCTTCTTACATTTGAAGAAATATCAGATTTTAAATTCTGTCAATTTTATCAATAAATGACATTTTGATGCTCTTTTTTGTGATGGAAGGTTGCTTTAGCTGCCTCAGTTCAAGAGCATGCATGAATGAGCCATCAACTTTTCCTCTTTACTACTAGCTATAGCATTAAAAAACATTAATGAACCATTAAGGAAACATTAATGAAGGTATGTTTAGATATTTCCAAATAAATATAAAGTTACAATCGAATAAGAGCTATGCGAATCGGAATAAAATTGATTCATGAAATTAGTCTCAACCCCCAACCCTAACGATAATTATGCTGGCGTCCACAGCAATGCATGAAAACATTGTTTATTATAAGCGTGCGATGCAGTTCTGTAGTCTGTCGCTTTAAACGCTTGAGTTCTTTGAAGGCAGTTAGATTCTGGTTGCCTGTAAATGTTTTTATGATTCCTTAGCTGGAAAATAACATTCTGAAAGTGATTTTGTATATTATAGCTGTGGCGTGGGCTTGTCTGTTCTCACAGATTTAAAACTATTATTTTTTAGTGTGAACAGGCCTTAACCCATATAATGAGCATTCATAAATTAGATAACAGATTATTTCAGATGCCTGAATCGTTCAGTTCATTTACAAACTAAAAATCACAGTTTTTTAAAGGGGTCATATGACGTTGCTAAAAAGAACATTATTTTGTGTATTTGGTGTAATGCAATGTGTTTATGCGGTTTAAGGTAAAAAAAAACATATTATTTTCCACATGATGTACATTATTGTTTCCCCTCTATGCCCCGCCTTTCTGAAACGCGTTGATTTTTACAAAGCTCATCGGTTTGAGAAGCGAGGTGTGCTCTGATTGGCCAGCTATCCAGTGCGTTGTGATTGGCCGAATACCTCAAGCTTGTGACGGAAATGTTACGCCCCTAACCATACTGTGATGCCATGTCCACGGCACGACAACACAAAACCAGTAAAACCCATTATAAACGAGGCATTTGTTGCATCCAGTGGGGACATAATTACTGATTATAATGACTTATAATGTCTTTTTACGTGTTGCATATCGCGCTGCGTAAACATAAAACTATGTCTGCATTTGTGATCGGAGAAATGACAAACAACAAGCGCTACTCTACACTGCTCAAAACTCGCGTTTGTATCGTCAATGGCAAATTCTTTAAATATGAAAACGTACTTACAGTCTATGAGTCAGAAGTGCCAGACTGTCCTTGCAAAGTTGGAATTGCCCCACTTTACAGAAACAGACACCGGTATTGTAGGCTACTCTCCCAGAAAACAGTCCTCGTCCTCCATAAAATGCACACATCTGAATATTTGGGTTGAACTGTTCTGGAACAGTGTTGTAAACACAACTTAACCACTGATTTCTAGTTGTGTCCTCTTTTGGAAGGCCAAACAAAGTAGTTTCGCTTTCATAACGAAACACACAGCGTCTCCACAACATGGCGGCGGCAGCAACAGCCAGAATCAAAGTTCCGCCTTCTTTCTTTGCGTGAACATTTGGGCGGCGTTATGCAGCTCTTCCCACATCGTGACGTAGACATGTGGGGGCGTGTTAGAACGAGCCGTTTTAGGTAGGCGTGGCTGACTCTTAACTTTTATAAAGAATATCTCTTTGGATTTGAGACTTTAGTCTTTGCAACTTTACAGATCTTCTTTATGCACCAAGAGCTTGTAACTCTCCAAAGAGAAAGGAAAAATTTAAATCGCATCATATGACCCCTTTAATATGGATCATGAACGAGTTGTTCCAATTTATTAATTTTCTTTGACATATTAAATGCTCCAGTTCATTCAGTTGGTTGAATGATGCTTCATTCGATTACCTCACTCTCGAACGATATGCTTAGTTCATTTTGAAGGGGGCGTGTCACTTCAGTAAGCTCAACCAATGAAATTCTCCATAACAGCCAATACTCGAATACTATTGGCTTGTGATGTATAGTTGGTTTTTGATGACAGAACAGGAGTCACGCGCTTCAAAAAGAGGACACTTGAGTGAACGGAAAATACTAGTCAGTGCATGGAAGTGAAGGAGACCGATTCACTCATCTGAAAAGACTAATGGGGTGTAATGGGGTGTGTCCATTACCAAAAAATAAACACTATATACTTGACCTGAACTTATCAAACTGATAGCATTTTATTCTATTTCTAACATGAAGTATACTTTGCAACTTTACAGATCTTCTTTATGCACCAAGAGCTTGTAACTCTCCAAAGAGAAAGGAAAAATTTAAATCGCATCATATGACCCCTTTAATATGGATCATGAACGAGTTGTTCCAATTTATAAATTTTCTTTGACATATTAAATGCTCCAGTTCATTCAGTTGGTTGAATGATGCTTCATTCGATTACCTCACTCTCGAACGATATGCTTAGTTCATTTTGAAGGGGGCGTGTCACTTCAGTAAGCTCAACCAATGAAATTCTCCATAACAGCCAATACTCGAATACTATTGGCTTGTGATGTATAGTTGGTTTTTGATGACAGAACAGGAGTCACGCGCTTCAAAAAGAGGACACTTGAGTGAACGGAAAATACTAGTCAGTGCATGGAAGTGAAGGAGACCGATTCACTCATCTGAAAAGACTAATGGGGTGTAATGGGGTGTGTCCATTACCAAAAAATAAACACTATATACTTGACCTGAACTTATCAAACTGATAGCATTTTATTCTATTTCTAACATGAAGTATACTACTACAACACATGTTCTCCACCCACTTGCTGTAAAAGTATACACACAGCGCCACGTTGTCAGCCATTCAAGGATATTTTGGCGCGTGTGGTAAACACATGCTATATACTTCCGATCAATAACACTGAATATCTCATGCGTCATGACCAAATGACAAATAAATACATTTCGTACTTCTCTGCCGTCGCTTCCTGGACGGACTCATCTTTCTTCACCGGTTCTGTAGGGTCAATCGCTCCTTCGGTCTTTGTACACAGGAATCTTCTCCCAGCTAAAGGCAGAATGAAAGGTCTTCCATTACAGACAGTCTTTAATTGAGATATTCTGCCATCCGGATAAGCAGCGCTGTAGATGTACGCGTTTGGTAAAGTCTTCTTATGCCTTATAATGTCAGAAAACAAACGCCTTGGGCTGGTTTGAATCAACTCCTTCAGCACAATTGAAGCCCTTAACTGTAACATCTCAATCCTGTCGCGCTAATTCAGTTTAATGTCTTTATTTTTTAATAATACTAGAAGACAACTTGTAGTTCTAGAAGCTACGGCACAGTCAATTCCCTCACTTTGCGCACCTACTGATAGAGCAGCTTTTTCAGTGAAGAACACCGAGCACACGCCCACCTAACGAGCTATTGGACGACGTGCTAATGTATGCGCATATTCTCTCACATCATTGGCTCAATAAAACATGTTTCATTTTTGATTGGCATGCATCACATCCTGCAATGACTCACTGTATGACCCGCGTTGTATGCTTTTCTCTGACTTTGTATGTATAAGAATGTGATTGTTTATTGGTCATGTTAGTATTTGTGCATTTACTTTTTTTTCATATACTAACGCTGTATTATACTAACTACTAACATAATTTCTTATAACTTTTTAACACTCCAGTGTCAGTTATAGTATTTATTAATATTCTTAGCTTTTATTTTTGTATTTTATATTTTTATTTGTATCTGTATGGTATATATTTCTATTTTGATTTCAGTTTAATATAGTTCATCTTATTTCAGTTAACTGACAGTGCAACCTAATACTTTTTTACATGATGTTTTACATGAAGCCTGGAAGTCATTTATGCTCCTTATTCTCTCATGCAACATCTCATATGCCTTTCACTATGTTTGTGACCTCAATGGAAAAATGTATGCCAAACTGAAGAGTCATGGATGCAATACTTGTCCTTTTGGGAAAAGACATATAATACCAAGTGCAATTCAAACATTAAATCGGTCATAATTCTAAAAAATAAATAAATACATGGTGATTAATGATGCAATGATATCATTGCATGTTAAGCAATCTTTTTGATGGTAAACATTAGGAAGGATTGATGAAAACAGCTTACTGTTTTGGTCTGAGATCGTATTATTTTGTGCCACAATAGTGCAACAGTAGGCCTTTAGAAGTAGCACTTTCATGAAGCACTGCCAAATGACTGCATCTACTTCCATGAAGCATTACAAAAGACGTTATTGAATCAGTCTCAAACATCTCAGAGTTGGTTGGGTTTGGCTCATGGTTCAGAAATCTTCATTTCAGAATTTGTATTTTTTTCTTGAGAATGGGAAAGCTACTTCTTGATCCATGGCCACTGAAAAAGTGGACGTCACTGTTTTGCTTTACAACTATGGAGGGCGAAACCTGCAAAAACAATAAATAAATAAATAAATAGACAAATAAATAAATAAATGTATGTATAAATACACAAATTCTTGTTTAAATACATAAATAAATAATTATACATGTGATGAAAGTAGGCAAATTAGCATGTTGTGCAGAGGAAAAATAAATGTGAAACTACATTCAGAAATAAATGGGTGATCAAAGGAAAATAAATAGGATGAGTTTAGCATTTCCTTAAACATTTTCCATTTGTCCACTAATTTATTTTATTTATTTGCCTACTTTAGTCACATGTTTAATTATTTCTATATGTATTTAAACAAGAATACGTGTATTTATGCACACATTTATTTATTTATTTATTTATTTATTTATTTATTTATTTATTTATTTATTTATTTATTTATTTATTTATTTATTTATTTATTTATTTATTTATTTATTTATTTATTTATTTATTTATTTATTTATTTATTTATTTGTGTATTTATTTATTTATTGTTTTTGCAGGTTTCGTCCTCCATATACAACAGTCCTGGCATACAATCCTGCACAACATTTTCTCTTGACTATCCAAAAAAAGCCATTTTGTTCAGTGTCGGAACCATTTTATTTTCTGTATGGGAATTCTTTTTAGACCGCATGCCGCTGCCCTTGAGAAAAAAAAAAGATATGAGTCATTGAGGCCTACTCATTCTAGAAACTTCTAAACTTGAAAAAAAGGCCTAAACCAGAAGAAAATGTAGCGTTTCTCGCCACCTACTGTCTCAGAGAGATAATTACACAATTTCACTTTTGGCTTTAAAATAAATGAATGCATAAAGACACATGTATAGCGTGATGCTGCTATCTTGTGGAGAATGTGTATACAGTATTGCGAACTGTATGCAGATTAAGCCCAGAATTAACTAAACATAATAAAATAGGAAATAACACTTATAAAGCCCAGTTAGCCCACATACAAAAAAAAGAAAAGAAATGATATGCGGTGCTTGTCAAAAGTTTGAAAACATTCTGATTTTTAAATATTTAAATGAAGTCTCTTCTGCTCACCAAGGCTGCATCTGTGTTCAAAACTACAGTAAAACACTAATATTGTGAAATATCACAAGTTAAAATATGTTTCCTATTTGAATATATTTTAAAATGTAATTTATTCCTGTGATGCAAAGCTGAATTTTCAGCATCACTACTGTAACATGATCCTTCAGAAATCATTCTAATATGCTGATTTGCTGCTCAGGAAACTTTTATTAGGGGGTTAATAAAAATGAACGCTTTTATTCAGCAAAATAAAATAGAATTGATCAAAAACGACAGTCAAAACATTTCTAATGTTACAAAAGATTTCAAATAAATGCTGTTAGTTTGATCAAAGAATCCTGAAAAAATGGTTTCACAAAATATTACGCATATGCAATTGATATTTCTTTATTGCATTTTAAAGTCCAAATAAATGAAGTCCAAATCCTATACAAATCACGCTGTTTCTCAATGAGCACTTCATTTCCCATGTGTATGGAGGACGAAACCTGCAAAAACAATAAATAAATAAATACACAAATAAATAAATAAATGTGTGCATAAATACACGTATTCTTGTTTAAATAAATAAATAATTAAACATGTGATGAAAGTAAGCAAATGAATCATATAAATTGGTGGGCAAATGGAAAATGTTTAAGGAAATGCTAAACTCATCCTTACTATTTTCCTTTGATCACTCATTTATTTCTGAATGTAGTTTCACACATTTTTTCCCCTCTGCACAACATGCTAATGAGATGGTGTCAATTATGCAAGAGCGTTTGCCTGCGCATGCGTATTAACTTCATCAGTCAAGGTGACTGGTTATTATCTTACACTTTTTCATAGGGTTAGTTTTGTAGTTATAATCATGAGAGAGCTAAATCAAAAGTGGCCTATGTAAAATATTAATGCTTACATAGCTTTTAATTGCTATACTGAACCGTTATTTGCTTAATAAACATACTTTTGTCGCCTGTATTTTCTGTTCTGATAACTAACGGGAAAAAACGGTCTGTTCCTCGATAAAACCACTTCTTACCAGTCATCTCACGATGACCATGGGATATTGATATTACAGTTGTCTGTAGCTGGAGACTCAATCGGGTTACAAAACATGACGTCAGGAAACGACACTGGCCATTTCTTTGGGTCATACGGACAATACAGCTCAGTTTTTTATGTATCTTGCTCTGTTAAACGGAAAAAGTGACTTTACGTAGGCCATACTGGATTTACACCATGCATCTCCTGTCAGCGGGAAAGCCTCGCCCCCAGCTACCACAAGACCCCGACCAAGTCCCTCTCATTAGTATGTTGTGCAGAGGAAAAATAAATGTGGAACTACATTCAGAAATAAATGAGTGATCAAAGGAAAATAAATAGGATGTTTAGCATTTCCTTAAACATTTTCCAATTGTCCACCAATTTATTTTATTTATTTGCCTACTTTAGTCACATGTTTAATTATTTCTATATGTATTCAAACAATAATTTGTGTATTTATACAGACATTTATTTATTTATTTATTTGTATATTTATTTATTGTTTTGGCAGGTTTCGTCCTCCATACATGTGCACTAGGGGGCACTATAAGGTGATTTTCTCCTTGGACTCCATGCAAGAAAACAAGTCAGCTGGAAACTTTTAGATAATTCACCAGAATTTTGATCATTTCAGTCTCCACATATATCTCTGTAGGGGACGCAGTATAGACAAATTCATTAGGTTGCAGGCATTACAGGACTGTTTAATAAGTTTGATAGATGAAGGCAACATGTTTATTTTTTCCTTGAATGGTTCACAATAAAACCACAATGACCCGAATGACGCTTTATCAGGCGAGGCGCCGCGACCGGTGGAGCATCATTCCGGGCTGACTGTGGGCGGCAGTGGGGTGCTTATCAGCACTGGGTTTATACACGCACACAGACATTGCGTACGCACAACAAAGGGTGGAAGCACAACAGTGAGTGTTTGTGAGTCATTCTGCAGTTTCAAAATGTGTAATATGATGTAGATGCAAATGAATAGAGGTGAAGACACATCGACCCACACGCTGCCCTCACCGTCGGCTGTCTGTACGCATGTCATCAAAGCAAGATAGGCCTACTTGAAAGAAGATAAGGAACATCACCACAACTCATAAAAAAGTAAAATACGTTTAGTACATTATACTCCTTTGTACACCGTTATTTGTAGTAAGCATATTATATATTCAGCTCTTTTTTTGTTGTTGCAAATGTTTGCTCTATTCGCCATCCAAAATGACACACTTCATTTGTGTTTACTAACGACAGAAAAAAGCACATACTAAAACTGATTAAACTAATTCAACATATTAATACTAATACTACTAGCTACAAATACTAGAATGACAATTATGTGAACTGATTCAGGACTTTTCAAAAGCATCCAAGAAGTATGGAAGTGTAAAAGAAGATAGAATATAAGATGGTTTTGATGTATCTAACCTTTTTTTTTTTTATCATTACATAATCCCCCTAGCCTAGCTACCTCCATTTCATTTGTGGCATAGTTTGATGACTATTATTCTTAACATTTAACATTCAATCTGAACAGTTATGATGATAAAAATGATCATAATAAAGATTGCCTTGTAGTGTAACTATCTTAAACGCCATTTTTTCTTTAAATAGGCCTAGATAATCACAATCAAGAAGGCCAGGAATTCCTCGCTATATATAATTGAATTATTCAGACCACTACAGCTGTAGGCTAGTCAATCAGAGACTTGCTGAATCAGACTGAAACTGAGGTTTTCTAGATACGGTAATTTACTTTTAAATCATCTTAACAAAAAAAAAAACCTTTGTCCATTATATCTGACATCTGTTCAATGAGTCACGGGTTTCAGGAAATATTAATAAAAACAAACAGATTCAAAAGACAGTAAATCGATTCAAACTTAATTTCAATCAATTTATAATCGACTGAATTAAAATTAAAACGAGAGAATTCACTCATTTTCAACTTTATATTGTTACAATGTCGGTAACGTAATTAAGTAAACAATGTGTATTATTTTTCCGTTTTACCAGCACCGAAATTTTCCCTTCAGGAAAAGTCCGCCGGATGAGGCGTTTTACGTTTTTAACTGCCAGGGCTTTAATGAAAACTACAAATCGTACTTTCGCAAGTTTTGTATTTCCCGCTCACATATCGTCTGATCGAGGGCAGTGCATTGTGGGTGTTGTAGTTTCCTGCCACAGCCCTTTCATGTTTTCTCTAGTCGTGTAGATGAAAGGAAATTCAATAAAAACCTCTGATTTTAAGGATATTTTATGTTTACTTTTATATGTTAAACATATTACAATATATTTCATATGTTAAAAATACATACATTACGCGATAATGATAAAGACTGAAATAGTGCAGTGGCCTAATGACATTTGCGAATGTTTTTAAACTATTTACATGACTATTGGTCAGGAGGGGAGACATGCTTGTCTATATTAGCATTTTGTTTGTATGTAGAGTATGATGAAATATATTAATTATCGGAATAAATCAGGCATTACTATTCTTCAAGGTGACAGGGAGGCCAAAAGTCCTGGCTCTGAAATTTCAGTGTTTATATGTCCAGTAATAAAATTTGGGCCCTGAAACAAAGCGTGAGAAATGAAAAGTACTTCACAATCAGATGTCAAAAAAATAGAGTTTAATGTTCATGTGCTGTATAACAAATTAAATATATTAGTGTTTACAAAACAATATGTGCAAGACTACCGTATGCATATCCTAATGTACGCTCTACTCAAAAGTGATGAGAACAAGTTCTACTGACAACACAGTTTCATCCCACAGTCCAAGATGCATAAGTCTATTACACAAAGCAAGTACAAAGATTAGAGAAAGACTGATCATTTCTGTGAGTGGTTAAAGACAGTAACAAGCAAGGAACAAAGGTAGGCGTCTAGATATGTCTTGCTATATAGGTCATTGGTAACGATGTAATCAGTAAGGTCCAATCAGATTTTTTTCTTCATCAAACTGTTTTTCTAAAGTAAATTTTGTTCCAGTGCTCTTAGAGAGCTTGATATTGCCAAGGCTTTAAGTCTCAGATGTTCATACAACTTCCCAAATCTCATTTCCCATTCCACCTAAAACGAACATCCAAAATAAACTACCACCAGTGAAGAATCGTAACGTGGAATGCTTTAAACTAAGGCAAAAAGTTGAAAATGCAGATAAATATTCACATAACGCTCGTCTTTATCACGCGGGACATCTCGTAACCCACCGACTTGTCGCACGCTCTCAAAAATATACGTTTAAAATGGCACTTAAATTAAGATTTTGCATACTCGAGATAAAGATAAAAAATAAAGCACACAATATTTCCACATATTCCCTCGAAATACTGAAGTGTATGATCAGGACGTTAAAAATCGGTCTCTTCGTACCGATATAGAGAGGTATTTGTCTTTGACACAAATACAGATTATATAACAGCTTGACCGGTACATTACAGACATGTAACTGTGGAAAACCTGATTATCTTGTGCCTACTTCACCTCACGTGATACTCTAAAACTACATAAAGAGTGTGACTCGATGATTTCACGGGTACAAGTCCTACAAAAACATATATCACCAAACACGAGAAATGTTGAGCAGTAGGATGCAAATTCGAGAATCAAACACTAGTGCATATCAGTTTCACATACATTTGCACGTTAGCTGAATCTAAGACTATGTCTACACTACGGAACAGAGTAGAAATACTGTGAATACAGTGAATGTCCTCTGAGGTTGGGATACCTAGACACGTTCACTGAGTTAAGTGACAACAGCTACCCGGTATTGCTCTACGACTAAATATTCAGAAATACAAATACGTTACGTGATTATGATAAAGACTGGAATGGAGCTGTAATGACGCCCTGTTTTCAAGTCCAGTCAGTTGCGAATGTTTTTAAACTATTTACATGACTATTGGTCAGGAGGGGAGACATGCTTGTCTATATTAGCATTTTGTTGGTATGTATAGAGTACGATTAAATATATTAATTGTGCTTAGTATCGGAATAAATCAGGCATTACTATTCGTTCAAGATGACAAGGAGGCCAAACATCTGGCTCCGAGATTTCAGTGTTTAAATAGCAACGTGGACCTCAGTTTTCCTCTGATACGCAAGTAAATTCAGCCATAGCACCATAGTAGAGACTTTTAAATTCAGATTCGTTAGCATTGCTATCAGAAACCCTGACAGAGGAGAAAACGACTTCCTTAAAGACCCCATGAGATCAAAATTAGAGTTTTTAGTCCCTATGCGTCATCTGTGTGCTAGTGTACTAGTGGCAAAATTCACTTTCACGGATTTAAAAACCACATTTCTTTCTCTTCTGGGATAAACAATCAAAAAATATTGATTACGGCTGCATGATATTGGGAAAAAAACTAACATTGCAATATTTTTTTTTTCTTCTGTTGAACAACTTGTGAAAAACTTGGGTAGACTTTACAAGAACAAACTGAAACATATTTCAGTAATCATAAAGTGAGCAGAGTTGGAAAAAACACTGTTTTTGACTCATTTAATATAACTATACTTAAAATAAGAAATGTTGCGATAATACTAATACGAGTATTTAATAAAATAAAAAATACCTTACAAATACTGTAGAATTACAATACTAATATTTACGACTTCATTTCTTCATTTTTGCCTAAATTTACATTTAATTGTGCAAATGAACAGTGCCAAGCTTCGCTCTTGATGCATTTAGCCTTGCCGCAATATCAATAATATTTTGATACATTGTGCAGCCCTAATATTTTTGTTGAATGAAATGCTCTCTAGAATGATAATACTGCTCCTGCTATCAATACCACCAGCTATCAAATAGCAATAGCAAGTAGCAAATCACTGTTTATGGTGTAAATAAAGAGCCTACTGTCTCTTTAAAAAAAGGGGGCAAATGTCATTTGATAATAGGAAATAGTCAATACGGGAAATGAAAGTGATTGCATGGGGTCTTTAAAGAGAAACGCAATCCAGGAGGCTCACTTCACAACAGCTGCTAACTAACAACTTTAAAAACACTGCATCCCTCCGTTTCAGTGATATTTTACATGCATTCATATATATACATACAACACATACTGTATTTAAATAACATTTAACTGTTTTCAAACAGACATTTTCTATGTATGTACAAATAGCGGACTTTGTGGTCCACACCGATAGGAGAGCATAAAAACAAGTGATGAGAGCTAGTGAGAATTAAACGAGTACAGTCAGTGACAGCACAAACAGTGTGAATCTACTCAGGAGAATGGAAATAAGGGCTGTAGGTGCTTTGGCAAAAAACAAAAATGGCGAGAAACTAAAATAAACTCTATTTTGAGGCAACATTGGTTGTTAAGGCTCTACTGTAGTTGTGCTTGTTTAGTATTCACTGACAGACGACGTGTATTGTTGTAGGTTTGAAACGAAAGCATTCGGGGCTGCTATCTGGAATCCTCCGGCTCGGATTTGATGGTCTTCTTCTCAGAGAGGTTAAGGGCACGAGAAGATGCGTCTCCTCCGTTTTCTGGAAAAGAGAAAAAGAAGAAAAAGATTAAGAGACTTTACTGATAGCTTTTATGTCATGTATGATAAATTGCTTGCAAGGTTCCTCATTTGCAAGTTGCTTTGGATAAAAGCATCTGCTAAATGTTGGCAATTACAAATATTATATGGATCATTCCTGTCATGCTCGATAATTTATGTCTAAATATAATGGTCTAAAATACCTCACAATGTTAAAGATGAAATCATGTTAGTTAGCATTTCACAATGAAGTGAAGATAGAACATATGGTGAAATTAAATCATTTAATTACTTTATGAATTTAATGATCAGACGTTGCCATTTTGCTATGTTCCCATAAGTTTCTAAAATGGAAAAACTGACAATTTATGAAAAATAAAATAATACATTAATTATAATAATCATTGATCATTATAATTTTTTGCCATATCCCCATGTGCTTCTAAGATGGAAAGAATGTTAATTTATTATTATTAACAATAATAATATATTTTATAATAATATAATCAATGTATTCATTATTATTACAGCCATTTCTTCACTTTTTTCTTTCTGTAATTAAAATGTTTAAAGCAAAAAATAATAACGTTAAAAAATACAATTCTCAATTACTCCATGAGCATTTTAGCTCTTTATTTCCTACTTATGTTCAACTGAGTTAAGTTTGTAAATATTCAAATTATAATTAACGTTTTAAATGTCTTGATCTGAGCATATATCTGAATGTCTGAGATAGCCTTTTAGAAACTCATCTTCATATTATAACACAAGCATATTCAGTTTTAAAAAATAAACATCTCAAAAGGTATTGCAGGAATGACCCAAGTATGAAAAACAAATTTATCTAAGTCAGCCATGGAGCACTAAAGTGTTTATTGTCCTAGGCCAGGGGTGGCGAACGTCAGTCCTGGAGAGCCGCAGCCCTGCAGAGTTTTGCTTCAACCCTAATCAAACACACCTGAACAAGCTAATCAAGGTCTGAAGGGTTACTAGGAAGCTACAGGCAGGTGAGTTTTAATTAGGGTTGGAGCTGAACTCTGCAGAGCTGCGGCTCTCCAGGACTGGAGTTCGCCACCGCTGTCCTAGGCTGTAAGTGTGTAAGATAATGTGTAATAAAAGCATCTACTGGAAGACACTGAGTGTGTGTAGGGCTCTGTTCCAAGGGTACTGCTTTGCTGTCTACTAGTAAGGTGGCTTCTTAACTGAAATGAAAATTCATTACGGATTTGAAATGCTCTACAAAGGCAGCACTTTCAACAGTTTGCCATTAACATGTTTCTAAGCTAAGAATGTGATATTCTAAAGATCAAAAACATAATAGCACACCCAAATATTGGGTATAATAGACCAAGTTTATTATTAAATAATTTTCCCGTTTTGAATGAATAAGTATATTCATAATGAACATTTCTAAACCAGTCCATTTGTATTATTTTGAACCATTTTTAAATAATGTTTTTTAGTTTTTAATAAGTATACTAATGATGGACGTTTTTAAAAATATATTTTTCAGTTTTGCGTGGATAATAGGCATTTCTTAAAAAGTCAACTTTTATTATTTTGAAACTACTTTATATTTTTCAGTTTTTAATGAATAATAAATATACACATATGGACTTTTTTCTTATTTTATTCACTATCTAGGAAGGATATTTTTCACTAAGCTCATTGTAATGCATTATGGGATGCTTCCTTTGTCAAGGACACATATGATGCTGACTTTCTTAGGTGTATGAGCCTTAGGGTGCTTATGATGCCTTAAATGTTGCCTATGTAGGCAGCTCAGTAGGTTTAGTCTTTGTGTGTATGACATATATTCATATCCCTTTCAACACACACCTGTGGCTGCTGACGTCTTGCTCTCGGCATTAGCGTGATGATGCCTCTTCAACTCATTGGCCAGCTGCTTTCCGAGAGGCGTGTCTCCGTCTGATGCTCTCGTCCTCTGGCTGGTCACCCTCAGATTCAGCGGCCTCTCTCCTGTAGAGACGAAATAAAACAAAGCCTTCAATGTAACTCATGTTCTCTTTTCACCTCGCAACTGTATTCACGATCGGCATTTAACAAAACACAAGGCTGCATCATTATGTCCATTACCGAGCCCAAGCTAATGCTACGAGACAAGCATTCCGCCTACCAGAAACACTCAGCACAATACTCTCACTCGCGCACGCAACTGAGCTTCATTTGATACGAATGCACCTTTTTCTTGGACTACAGCCAGCCAACGCACACGCCGTAATAGCCCGAGGACAGTGAATGTGGCTTGAAGCACGTTGATCGTGAGTTGCATTGAGCGCATACACCTCCTTCACACAGAGCATTAACCTCCTCTGTCCCTGGCTGGCTGATCTCATTTGTGTCTATTGACAGCATCAGTGCAGCATCATGACTAATGTCTGTCATTTTTAACTTAACACAATGCCCTTTAATTACCAGCAGCAGTTGTGGGGACACGTCTCTGCCACCCAGTCTTACAGTGAAGACTATGTAGTGTTTTATTTTTACATTTCTGTAGTATTTCATACTATGTTAAACTTATTGTATCTGAAAATGTCATTTAATTTATATTGTGTAATTCCAAGTTTATTTGTTATATTTTTGTATCCATCCATCCATCCATCCATCATTCAAAATCTATCTATCTATCTATCTATCTATCTATCTATCTATCTATCTATCTATCTATCCATCTATCCATCTATCCATCTATCTTAGTTAAAATTACCTTTTTTAAATTTCAGGAGTTAATTCCATCTAGTTACATTCAAATTATAATTCCTTATATTCATACATTTATTTATTATTATTATTTTTAAGAAAAAAATTGTATATTTATTTCGCAAGGATTAAATCAAAACGATTTCAAATAAATGCTATTCTTTCGAACTTTATATTCATCAAAGAATCCTAAAAAAAAAAAGTATCATGGTTTCCACAAAAATATTAAGCAGCACAACATTGATAATAATAACAAACGTTACCTGAATACCAAATCAGCATATTAGAACGATTTCTAAGAATCCTATTAAAATAAAACTGACTTCTTTCAAAAGCATTTTAAAAACCTTACCGACCCCCGACTTTAGACCAGCAGTGTGTGTATATTTACACTCAAATCAAATTCTAGAATGAAATTGCTGCTGTGGTTGAAATGCTATTACTTGCAACCCCAACAGCACTGATTCATTTCATTAAAGCCCTACCTACAGAGGGACAGTCAAGGTTAAAGAAGGACATATTTAGATCTCATCTAATTCTCACTTTCTGCCTCTGCTTCTCTCCGCAGATCCCATACGCCCACTCTGGAGTTCTGAGAACACATGGGATATTAGGAAGCTGAGAGGGATCATGTACTCAGAGAGTTCATGAAGGAGTTATTCTCAGAGCTGGGGAGGGAGAGAGCGCTGTTGTGTTCAGCGCAGTGTGAAACAACCACAAATAATTATCATAAATAATGAGTTTCACATTACAGCAGATGAGAAATTAAGGCTAATTATTTCCAAGGAGGTCTAATGGCTAAAGAAAGCTATCTGTTAGCATCCCCATTCATCTCAGTGGTAGCTGCCTGGCTGGTGCATAAAAGGAGGAAATATGTGAGATGTGTAGTATATACCGGAACATTTTGAGCACCATTAAGCAATTAACAGAATGAGAACAGCTATGTATTTGGATAATGCATAATTTCAATGTTCTAGCTTCATATTTATTTCAAAAATAAAAAAATAAATATTTGTAAATGTATAACAATATAGAAAACCTTGCACTTATATATGCATAAAATATGTCAAATAATCTTCTTTAAATCAAGTTTTTGTTCATCTTATCTAAGTATATTATACCTAAAAAGCAAGGTGGCCAATATATGTGTATTAAAAAAAACCCATGGTGGTCGGGCACTACTTTGCAATGCAAAATCCCATGTAAAGGTGTAAACATTTATGCTTGTGCTGTGATGCAGATAATCAGTGCTCAGATTCGGTGTATGCGCAGTAATTATCGTCATGTACCAACATGAGGGTCAAAATGAACTCCAGACGGGTGGCATTCTAAGGCACAAGATTAGTAGCAGAACGCAGAGCTGTGTTCATATTTCCACCCGGCATCCCCCTCCCCTCTCTGACACCCACCACCCCGCCTCCGCCTGCAGCTGCCAGATGAGCCCCAGAAATGAGAGTGCCAACAAGAAACGAGAAAAAAGAGAGTCTGGAACAGGTGATGCAAGCTACTGAATTATCTGAGAAACAACAACTGAAACGCTTCACCGGTTTTCGGATGGTCAATCAAGAGTAAAAGACAGTTTGTCTGCTTTTCTGATAGTAATAATAATACTAGTTGTTTTGTTCACTGTTTTGGTCTGGGATCGTGAAAATTAATTTCTTGACTTCTACATAATGCAATGTGCAGTGTGGTTCTCATCTGGTTTTGCTTTAGGATTTTCAAATTTCTTGATGGAAAGGACTTCCAAAACTATTTAACTATAAAATTAGGTTATATAAAAACATAATATATTTATTATATTAATATAAAGATTAATATAATAATTATAATTCTGTTTTCAGTTGTTTTAATACTACAATTGATTGCTTCTGTTGTCCTCATTTGTAAGTCACTTTGGATAAAAGTGTCTGCTAAATGACTAAATAAATAAATATGTAAAAAAAAAAATTTATGGTTTTATTACTACTATCATTATAAAATTAAGTAATTCTTTCCAAAATGAAATAATTTACATTTATATTCTAATTGTGCTAATATTACTATTATTATTATATAAAGATTAATACACACATATACATATATATATATATATATATATATATATATATATATATATATATATATATATATATATA
>NW_015505499.1:429639-437216 GCF_001515645.1 Sinocyclocheilus grahami
TATATATATATATACACACACACACACACACACACACATACGCATACATGTATACATATATATGTATTTATACATATAAAAGTAAACATATACATTTATTTACTTATATACAATAATAATAAATAAGTAATAAATAATAAAAATAATACATTATATAAATATTATGATAAATATCATCATTTGATGTTTGATAATATTACTATTTATTAAGTTGAAATCTGAGATTAACACTTTTATTTTTTATAAATATATTAGTGCTGTCATACGATTAATCGCGATTAATCGCATCCAAAAGAAAAGTTTGTTTACATAATATAAGTGTGTATACTGTGTACATTTATTATGCATATAAATACAAATGCAAGCATTCATGTATTTATAAAAAATGTTGTCTATATTTTAAATATATTTATATATAATATAAAATATAAGAATATAAATATATACATGTAAATATTTTCAAAATATTAATTGTATGTGTATGTATTTATATATACACATAATATATGTATGTGTACTGTGTATATTTATTATGTAAACAAAAAACTTTATTTTGGATGCGATTAATCGCGATTAATTATTTGACAGCACTAAAATATATGCATACTTGTTTTTGTTTCCTTACTATTAAAATCTAGTGCTCCAGTGCAATTATCTGAGTCTCTAGACAAGAAAATGAAATGGTTATATTATCAAATTTGGTGAATGTCAATGTAAAAAAGAAGAAGAAAAAAGTCAAACATATTACCTTGATCTTAAGTCCACACATTAACTCTGACAGCGCCAAAAATATTTTTATGTTTTCATTTTTTTATGTTTGTGAACTCCCTAGTTGGACCTCAGTTTAAAAACCCCTTGTTCTTGCAATTGCTGCACAGCTCATTGCTTTGGATAAAAGGCATCCATCACATGACAAATAACCCATCATCTCAAATTTTATAATGCACAAACTCACCCTGCTGGTCAGCGTTTTTGTCAGCGGAGATCCCGTTGCTGTTCTGCCTATCTGTGCTGTGTTTGTAGGGCCCTGGTGGAACCCTCCACTCTAGAGCCTGCAGTCTTTCCTGCGCCGCGGCGTCATGCAGTATCTCCATCTGCTTGGCCAACAGACGCTCCAGCTGAACCTATAATATGCACAGACAGCAGGGAGTCAGACAGGCGGATGTGTCTCGCATCATATGTACAGTGTGACAGAAATGATTTCCAATATTCACCATTCACAACATACCGCAAGTGTAGTGATACAAAACAAAACTAACCATAAACAAACTCCTACAGTTCAAATATCTGGTAATTTGAAGGCTCCTCAATCACATTTGAATATGAAACGGTGTTTACAATTACTATAAATACTTAGTTATGCTTATATTAATGTTTTCTCTGTACATTTCTCTGATTATTATTAAAACCACACTATGTGTGGAGCTTGATTGATTCCAATAGCACCCCTCCTACATGTGCAATGGCATCCTACCTAAAAAGAGGCAAACTTTTACCGCTTTTTTTAACACAGGAAGATGCTATTCACAGTCACAAAATGACACGTTTCCACTTCACAACACAAAAGCAGCATAATTAACTGATGTATCTGAGACAATGCATTCTGTCAATCTATCAATTGAAAAGAGAAAAGACAGCCCAGAATATGTTTTAAATGCTCTTAAATGCAGCTTACGAGACATAATGGAGACAAGTATAAACTTTGTCTTAGATACGAAGGAAAAGACACAAATGAGACGACTGTTGGCAAAAAGTATGGAAAGTAGATGAAAACGATGTAGCAATGTAAGCATCATTGCATGCGAAGTGTGTAAAAAATCAATTCATAATGCAACACAAGTATTCAGTGCATTGTCACTGTTGCCACTAGAGGCGCTATAGCAGATATTAGCATAAACAGTCTTCTTTTACAGTCATTTTTGTCTCTAAGATCAAGTGCCGTTAGTACAGGGCAGAATTTTGAACATATTTGCATGATTTTATCTTTGAATAATATTGCATATTTTAGTATTGTTAGTATTAAAATCTCAAATCATTAATTGCACACGTTGACAAGTCTAAGCACATTTTTTAATAATCTTAAGAAAAAATCTGAGAATCTTGAGACCTAAAAGTTTCCTTTTGTTCTCCATTTCATGTCACTGGTTCTCAAAAGGTAGTTATATGAATTCAATCATGATTAAAAGGCTAATTAAAAAAACAAAAAACCATTAGCTATTCAAATGTTATGCTGAATATATTTTATATTTGAATTATTTTAATTTATATAATTTAAATAAATAATTTATCATATATAATTTTAGATTACATTTTTTTGGGGTTGTTTATTTATCTTATTACAACAGAATTACCAGAGGTTACATATCTGCTTAAGGGCCTCAAATAGTGGCTTGGACAAAGAGGTGACTTGGACTCACAAAAACAACTGAGATATTTAAGATATTGGTCATTTTTTCTGTAGAACAACAACAATCAGCAAAAAGCACTGAGAATGACAGTACTTCCTTACAGAAGCCTTTTTCATCAGTTCATCAGCACATCTCTTACACAAATATCCAACCATTAATTGTTTATATATTAGACCAGTTGACCAAAAAGTAGGTCATGGTCAGGAGGACAGGTGAAGCTCTTGCAGCTACTGACCCAAAAACCTGCATGATAGGATACCAGAGCGAGACGTGTGGTGGTAGACAGACATGAAGACGGAGTCAGCGAGGCGCCTGAGAGCATTCCTCTCCCACACACAAATAAACACACTGTCATAATGCAGTCAGTCACCTGGATATTCCGCCCAACCGTCTCCTCTCCTTTAGATCTGGCGTGGGCTAGCTGCTCCTTAAGGGTCTCCTGGCGCATGTGAATGGCCTGCAGCGCCTCCTGGAGGTCAAAACAGCCCTCCTGCAGATTGATACACATTCGATTGATATTCCCTTCCAGAGGCAGTCAATTTCAAAATGAAGTTTGCCATTTCTGCAAAAATAATGAGTTTCAGACTGGTTTCCCTCCATCCGCGCCTTGTCCAAATTTATGCTATTGAATGTTGTCCAATTCTGCTCAAATAAACAGAATAATCTTATTGCAGACTTTTTTGAAGAATCAACCCACTGACTCATAGTTTCATTCACACGTTAACCTGGCAAGCGAGTATTTTAACACCACAAAAATGAAGCAATCACCAAAAACTCCACAAAAACTCCAAACAGGCGACAATTTGCACAAAAGCCCCACACACCGTGAAGGTGAAAGGCAAGTCTTCAGGCCTTGAAGATGATCATGTTGTGACTGAAACATTTGCCGTTCCCCTATTAAAGCTGTGGGTTTTTTATTTCACACTTGCTTTTCCCACTTGTCTTAATGCAGCTTTATCGTGTGCAGGCCTTTTTTGCAAATTAACACCAAAAAAATGTTTTTTTTTAAAATCACATCACAAGACGATATATGACAATATACCTCCATACCGGTTTCCATCACCCTGTTTTTATTCACATTTTGAAGTATTGCATCAGAAACGCCAAATTTCGAATAAAAATCCCTTAATTTGCAAAAAAGTTTTTATGCTTGCTTGAGGTGGTTTTTGACTTGTACGAAAAAGGGTTAATGCGAATAATGGGAGATGGAAACGCATTTGTCGAGTAAATTCTTCCATGCGCATCAAAAAAAGTCATGTGGCTTTGCGCTATGCGCTAGGTTAATCAAAACCTGATTAACCAGTGGACCGATCCTGTTCCACAGCATCTGAAATGTTGTTATGGTCATTTTGAAATGCCCAAGCAAAGTCTGTCAACTAAATATTTCTGTATAATTGCCTCCCAGAACTGTTACACGACTGCGTTCCCAAGCAGCAGGCATACACCTTCGAAAGCAATTTATTTTGTTTCGTCTGCTCGCTCTGAGGCGCAAGTAATTTATTAAATATGAAAATGATTACATTCAGTGGCTTCTCCTACTTTTCTAAGTGATATATACTGCCAGTTTACCAGGAAGTGACGATTAGACATGTGTCGGTATTCGGTAATGCGATTTATCACGATAATGAATATGCACGATATTGTCAAAAATACAGAGAATTATAACTATAAAAATAATTATTACAAATTATTCCGAATTTTTAATGCATTTTAAGAATACTTTTCCCATCAACTGGTCACAATGCACAACATGGCTGTATGCTGCGTCAAAGACGCATGCGCACTCTGATGTAAACAAGGCCTGCGTCCCAATGTGCATACTATCCATCCTAAATTCTATGTGATAGTAGTAATTTTCAATACTATTTAGGACAGATAGGGTGGATAGTATGCACATTGGGAAACAGGGAAGCACGGATGAGAAGTGCATGGCAGAACGTGTGAGAGACGCTCTGAATGAAAGCACATTCACTCTCTGTCAGCAGATGGCGCTGAACATAATGCAGCTGTTACCCCGGAAACCACTAAAACAAAACAGCTGCTCTAGTTTCCATTTCTAAAATTGATTTAAATTATTTAAATAGCCATTTAGATTTTTGTATTCGCTATGGTGTTAATCACAGCGTCAAATACTTAAATATTTAGACTTAATAGACTTTTTTTTTTCAAACTTTTTTACATTTTAATCTGGACTACAACCACTGATCATTATATTTAGATTAGTGACTACATCACGCCCTAGATATTGTTTGAAAGTGTTTTGATTCTTTATTGTTCGGTCACACTTTACATTAGGGCTTCAGTATATGACATTCGTTAACAAACTGCCAATGAAAAATTATTCTAAAAACATTCATTAATCTAAGGTAATTCCAATATTTAATAACACATTGTTAAAATCAAAAGTTGCAACTGTGTTATTTAATGAGCGAACATGAACTAAGAGTTGTATTTTTAACAAAGATTAATAACTTCTGTAGCAAATGTAGGTATTGCTCATTGTGAATGTTAATGCATTACCTAAGGTTAACTAATGACTATTGGTCTTTATCATTCTTTTGCACTTTAATCTGTGTAAAAGTGTTTAATCTGTATAATTTTTTTTGTGTATTGCTTTATTGTAGGCCTATTGAAATTTTCTGTTATTTTTGTTATAAAAATTATTAAACCTGTTATACTGTATTATGACAACACCTTTTTGCAGCTAAATTTCAATATCGTGATAATACCGTATACCGTGATAAAAGAACTAGCAATTAATCGCAACATGAAAATTTGATACAGGCATATCCCTAGAGAAGATTTTGTTCTCTTTGACTCGTCAGATGGAAAGGGTGTTTTATGTGATATTTCAATTTTGCCCAGAAGTTAAATTCGCAATTTCGGATGGAAACCCGGCCTATGACAGCAATGGGCATAGAACTGAAAACCTAAGAGATAGCAATATGAATCAACTTTATACTGAAGGGTCCATGGGGTTAGTGTGACATTTGAAGAAGACTTTGAGCAATTCCAGGACAAGTTGTTAATCTCAACCACTTCACAGAGCGAAGCCGCTAATTTTTCACTAACTAAAGCTTCATTCCTCTTGAGTGAAAAGGTCAGATACTTAATAAAATGTCATCCCACTTAAGAATCCCCTCAGGATGAGTTTCAACCTGACGGGCGGATGAACAAACGGAACATTTTGTCCGCCGTACTGCTACGTCTAAATTACTACACGAAGGATGAGCTTGAAAACTTCAAATGTTTGCATGGGTTACCATGGGTGCAAACTACCACAGACATTCCAGTCTTTTCACTACTAGTTGGGTGTTTGAGGCAGAGAGGTAACTGCTAATAACAGCTCTGACGCAAATTTGCCAACACTCACGCAGCAACAACGAAGTCATCGAGCCACTCCTTTGAGTTATGCCTTTTCTCTTTCTTGACACGGAGGCTGGTCTTCTAGAGTGCATAGACAAAGGTGCGTGCATACGCCTGCATGTATACGCATGTGTCTTCAGACTCGGCCCCTTTTCACTTTGTGGTATCTGCGCAAATGCATGGGTGTGGGTGATTCCAAGTGCGCCCACGTAATGATGTCACTTCTACCTCAAGAATACGGGTGGGCGCGCAACTGATCTCATTTGGACCTTGTCTGGGTGCATGTGGGCGGGCGGCTTATTCTCACTGGTGTGGATGGGAGTGTAATGTGGGCATAGTCGAGGCCAGACAGGGACAGCGAGAGGGGGAGGGGAAGTTTATGCTTTTTTTGCAATTCAGACACATGCTATTAACTGTCACACACTTTGAAATGGTTAAACATGGAAAATCCATTCTAGAATGAGTTGTGTACAAATTAACTGCATCAAAAATGCAAAAACAATGTAATAAGCATGAAACAGCAAGACACTAACTTGACTAGAATTTTCAGTGCTATAGACAAAAGTTCAGGTGTTTCAAGTTGTGCACAAACAAGTTATTTTTGCAAAAAAAAGTGGTGGGGTAGCTTAGCCAATTGGTAAATTGCTAAAAGAATGTGACAAAATATACCCTCTCTTTTAAATGTATGATGAATGAGTAAATCATTCACCAATTCAAGTAGCTTGAAAAAAAACGGTATGTTGGTAAAAATGTGACAAAATATACCATCTCTTTCTTACACATAGCAGGAAAGTCAGATTCAGTTTAGTGAATCAATGTGTTCATAAAAAAAATTATTCACAGATTCAAGTAGTTTGACCAAATGGTATGCTGCTAAAAAATGTGACAAAATATACTTTTTCTTTCTTAAACGTTGCAGGAAATTCAGATTCCGTTCAGTGAATCAGTTTGTTCAGTTATGTTTGTGGGTGGGATGGATGTGTGACTAATCTGTGGCTCTATAAAGAAAATAAAGTGATTTCTACCTCACTAAATTCCAATAATTTGTTTCATAAATTATAATATGGTTAACATGAATGTGCCATTTAGAATTATGGCAACTTTAATCAGCATGACATGAGGCATCACGTTTATACCCAAACAGAATTTACATGGAACAAAAAAAATAAAAATTAGCTAGAACCTGCTTAAATGATCTGGATTTGCTGAATAGAAAGTGCTGTTTGGGTGCCTGTCACTGCTTGTTGAACTTGCAGATGTCTTTTTTTCAATGGGTGAGTAATTCACTCCATTATTGTATGTTGCTTCACATAAAATGTCTATTGCAAAAGACTGTTGATAAATATGCTTATAGTACATTTTCAACATGATTTCTGCTGAGTTCAGTGCTCATGCCGTACACTAAATATGGCTGCCAAAAGAAAGTTAACATCCTTTATACATTTTTTTCATAGCGCAATATTTTCTTAAATATTGCCTTTCATTGCTTGTTTTAACTACAAATTAGGGTGTTTTCTATATTTTATTTTGTTGTATTTAGTGCAAACATATTTAAGTTAGTTTAATGCTGTAACCCAAACTGAAATCTTCATTGATTTTGTGTTAGATAAATTTGGCTTTGATTACAAAAACCGAGCTTTTTATTAGCTTGTTGCGTCATTGACTAGAGTAACTACACTACCTTTGTGGTCAGTTTTTTTTTTCTTTCTACTTTCTATCCATCAAAGAATCTGGAAAAACTGTATCACGGTTTCCACAAAATTATTAAGAATCACAACAGTTGAAAAATACTTTCAAAAACAT
>NW_015505499.1:449808-497703 GCF_001515645.1 Sinocyclocheilus grahami
TGTCATACGATTAATCGCGATTAATCGCATCCAAAAGAAAAGTTTGTTTACATAATATAAGTGTGTATACTGTGTATATTTATTATGCATATAAATACAAATGCATGCATGCATATATTTATAAAAAATGTGTTGTCTATATGTTAAATATATTTATATATAATATAAAATATAAGAATATAAATATATGCATGCATGTAAATACATATATTAAATACAAATATTTTATATATACATGTAAATATTTTCAAAATATTAATTGTATGTGTATGTATTTATATATACACATAATATATGTATGTGTACTGTGTATATTTATTATGTAAACAAAAAACTTTATTTTGGATGCGATTAATCGCGATTAATTATTTGACAGCACTAAAATATATGCATACTTGTTTTTGTTTCCTTACTATTAAAATCTAGTGCTCCAGTGCAATTATCTGAGTCTCTAGACAAGAAAATGAAATGGTTATATTATCAAATTTGGTGAATGTCAATGTAAAAAAGAAGAAGAAAAAAGTCAAACATATTACCTTGATCTTAAGTCCACACATTAACTCTGACAGCGCCAAAAATATTTTTATGTTTTCATTTTTTTATGTTTGTGAACTCCCTAGTTGGACCTCAGTTTAAAAACCCCTTGTTCTTGCAATTGCTGCACAGCTCATTGCTTTGGATAAAAGGCATCCATCACATGACAAATAACCCATCATCTCAAATTTTATAATGCACAAACTCACCCTGCTGGTCAGCGTTTTTGTCAGCGGAGATCCCGTTGCTGTTCTGCCTATCTGTGCTGTGTTTGTAGGGCCCTGGTGGAACCCTCCACTCTAGAGCCTGCAGTCTTTCCTGCGCCGCGGCGTCATGCAGTATCTCCATCTGCTTGGCCAACAGACGCTCCAGCTGAACCTATAATATGCACAGACAGCAGGGAGTCAGACAGGCGGATGTGTCTCGCATCATATGTACAGTGTGACAGAAATGATTTCCAATATTCACCATTCACAACATACCGCAAGTGTAGTGATACAAAACAAAACTAACCATAAACAAACTCCTACAGTTCAAATATCTGGTAATTTGAAGGCTCCTCAATCACATTTGAATATGAAACGGTGTTTACAATTACTATAAATACTTAGTTATGCTTATATTAATGTTTTCTCTGTACATTTCTCTGATTATTATTAAAACCACACTATGTGTGGAGCTTGATTGATTCCAATAGCACCCCTCCTACATGTGCAATGGCATCCTACCTAAAAAGAGGCAAACTTTTACCGCTTTTTTTAACACAGGAAGATGCTATTCACAGTCACAAAATGACACGTTTCCACTTCACAACACAAAAGCAGCATAATTAACTGATGTATCTGAGACAATGCATTCTGTCAATCTATCAATTGAAAAGAGAAAAGACAGCCCAGAATATGTTTTAAATGCTCTTAAATGCAGCTTACGAGACATAATGGAGACAAGTATAAACTTTGTCTTAGATACGAAGGAAAAGACACAAATGAGACGACTGTTGGCAAAAAGTATGGAAAGTAGATGAAAACGATGTAGCAATGTAAGCATCATTGCATGCGAAGTGTGTAAAAAATCAATTCATAATGCAACACAAGTATTCAGTGCATTGTCACTGTTGCCACTAGAGGCGCTATAGCAGATATTAGCATAAACAGTCTTCTTTTACAGTCATTTTTGTCTCTAAGATCAAGTGCCGTTAGTACAGGGCAGAATTTTGAACATATTTGCATGATTTTATCTTTGAATAATATTGCATATTTTAGTATTGTTAGTATTAAAATCTCAAATCATTAATTGCACACGTTGACAAGTCTAAGCACATTTTTTAATAATCTTAAGAAAAAATCTGAGAATCTTGAGACCTAAAAGTTTCCTTTTGTTCTCCATTTCATGTCACTGGTTCTCAAAAGGTAGTTATATGAATTCAATCATGATTAAAAGGCTAATTAAAAAAACAAAAAACCATTAGCTATTCAAATGTTATGCTGAATATATTTTATATTTGAATTATTTTAATTTATATAATTTAAATAAATAATTTATCATATATAATTTTAGATTACATTTTTTTGGGGTTGTTTATTTATCTTATTACAACAGAATTACCAGAGGTTACATATCTGCTTAAGGGCCTCAAATAGTGGCTTGGACAAAGAGGTGACTTGGACTCACAAAAACAACTGAGATATTTAAGATATTGGTCATTTTTTCTGTAGAACAACAACAATCAGCAAAAAGCACTGAGAATGACAGTACTTCCTTACAGAAGCCTTTTTCATCAGTTCATCAGCACATCTCTTACACAAATATCCAACCATTAATTGTTTATATATTAGACCAGTTGACCAAAAAGTAGGTCATGGTCAGGAGGACAGGTGAAGCTCTTGCAGCTACTGACCCAAAAACCTGCATGATAGGATACCAGAGCGAGACGTGTGGTGGTAGACAGACATGAAGACGGAGTCAGCGAGGCGCCTGAGTTTCTGTATAATTGCCTCCCAGAACTGTTACACGACTGCGTTCCCAAGCAGCAGGCATACACATTCGAAAGCAATTTATTTTGTTTCGTCTGCTCGCTCTGAGGCGCAAGTAATTTATTAAATATGAAAATGATTACATTCAGTGGCTTCTCCTACTTTTCTAAGTGATATATACTGCCAGTTTACCAGGAAGTGACGATTAGACATGTGTCGGTATTCGGTAATGCGATTTATCACGATAATGAATATGCACGATATTGTCAAAAATACAGAGAATTATAACTATAAAAATAATTATTACAAATTATTCCGAATTTTTAATGCATTTTAAGAATACTTTTCCCATCAACTGGTCACAATGCACAACATGGCTGTATGCTGCGTCAAAGACGCATGCGCACTCTGATGTAAACAAGGCCTGCGTCCCAATGTGCATACTATCCATCCTAAATTCTATGTGATAGTAGTAATTTTCAATACTATTTAGGACAGATAGGGTGGATAGTATGCACATTGGGAAACAGGGAAGCACGGATGAGAAGTGCATGGCAGAACGTGTGAGAGACGCTCTGAATGAAAGCACATTCACTCTCTGTCAGCAGATGGCGCTGAACATAATGCAGCTGTTACCCCGGAAACCACTAAAACAAAACAGCTGCTCTAGTTTCCATTTCTAAAATTGATTTAAATTATTTAAATAGCCATTTAGATTTTTGTATTCGCTATGGTGTTAATCACAGCGTCAAATACTTAAATATTTAGACTTAATAGACTTTTTTTTTTCAAACTTTTTTACATTTTAATCTGGACTACAACCACTGATCATTATATTTAGATTAGTGACTACATCACGCCCTAGATATTGTTTGAAAGTGTTTTGATTCTTTATTGTTCGGTCACACTTTACATTAGGGCTTCAGTATATGACATTCGTTAACAAACTGCCAATGAAAAATTATTCTAAAAACATTCATTAATCTAAGGTAATTCCAATATTTAATAACACATTGTTAAAATCAAAAGTTGCAACTGTGTTATTTAATGAGCGAACATGAACTAAGAGTTGTATTTTTAACAAAGATTAATAACTTCTGTAGCAAATGTAGGTATTGCTCATTGTGAATGTTAATGCATTACCTAAGGTTAACTAATGACTATTGGTCTTTATCATTCTTTTGCACTTTAATCTGTGTAAAAGTGTTTAATCTGTATAATTTTTTTTGTGTATTGCTTTATTGTAGGCCTATTGAAATTTTCTGTTATTTTTGTTATAAAAATTATTAAACCTGTTATACTGTATTATGACAACACCTTTTTGCAGCTAAATTTCAATATCGTGATAATACCGTATACCGTGATAAAAGAACTAGCAATTAATCGCAACATGAAAATTTGATACAGGCATATCCCTAGAGAAGATTTTGTTCTCTTTGACTCGTCAGATGGAAAGGGTGTTTTATGTGATATTTCAATTTTGCCCAGAAGTTAAATTCGCAATTTCGGATGGAAACTCGGCCTATGACAGCAATGGGCATAGAACTGAAAACCTAAGAGATAGCAATATGAATCAACTTTATACTGAAGGGTCCATGGGGTTAGTGTGACATTTGAAGAAGACTTTGAGCAATTCCAGGACAAGTTGTTAATCTCAACCACTTCACAGAGCGAAGCCGCTAATTTTTCACTAACTAAAGCTTCATTCCTCTTGAGTGAAAAGGTCAGATACTTAATAAAATGTCATCCCACTTAAGAATCCCCTCAGGATGAGTTTCAACCTGACGGGCGGATGAACAAACGGAACATTTTGTCCGCCGTACTGCTACGTCTAAATTACTACACGAAGGATGAGCTTGAAAACTTCAAATGTTTGCATGGGTTACCATGGGTGCAAACTACCACAGACATTCCAGTCTTTTCACTACTAGTTGGGTGTTTGAGGCAGAGAGGTAACTGCTAATAACAGCTCTGACGCAAATTTGCCAACACTCACGCAGCAACAACGAAGTCATCGAGCCACTCCTTTGAGTTATGCCTTTTCTCTTTCTTGACACGGAGGCTGGTCTTCTAGAGTGCATAGACAAAGGTGCGTGCATACGCCTGCATGTATACGCATGTGTCTTCAGACTCGGCCCCTTTTCACTTTGTGGTATCTGCGCAAATGCATGGGTGTGGGTGATTCCAAGTGCGCCCACGTAATGATGTCACTTCTACCTCAAGAATACGGGTGGGCGCGCAACTGATCTCATTTGGACCTTGTCTGGGTGCATGTGGGCGGGCGGCTTATTCTCACTGGTGTGGATGGGAGTGTAATGTGGGCATAGTCGAGGCCAGACAGGGACAGCGAGAGGGGGAGGGGAAGTTTATGCTTTTTTCTGCACGCGCTTTGAAATGGTTAAACATGGAAAATCCATTCTTGAGTGAGTTGGGTACAAGTTAACTGCATCAAAAATGCAAAAACAATGTAATAAGCATGAAACAGCAAGACACTAACTTGACTAGAATTTTCAGTGCTATAGACAAAAGTTCAGGTGTTTCAAGTTGTGCACAAACAAGTTATTTTTGCAAAAAAAAGTGGTGGGGTAGCTTAGCCAATTGGTAAATTGCTAAAAGAATGTGACAAAATATACCCTCTCTTTTAAATGTATGATGAATGAGTAAATCATTCACCAATTCAAGTAGCTTGAAAAAAAACGGTATGTTGGTAAAAATGTGACAAAATATACCATCTCTTTCTTACACATAGCAGGAAAGTCAGATTCAGTTTAGTGAATCAGTAAAAAAAAAAAAAAATTTAATGATTTGAGTGGTTTGACCAAACGGTATGTGACAAGATGTAACCTTTCTCTCTTAACAAACAGAGAAAGTCAGATTCAGTTTAGTGAATCAATGTGTTCATAAAAAAAATTATTCACAGATTCAAGTAGTTTGACCAAATGGTATGCTGCTAAAAAATGTGACAAAATATACTTTTTCTTTCTTAAACGTTGCAGGAAATTCAGATTCCGTTCAGTGAATCAGTTTGTTCAGTTATGTTTGTGGGTGGGATGGATGTGTGACTAATCTGTGGCTCTATAAAGAAAATAAAGTGATTTCTACCTCACTAAATTCCAATAATTTGTTTCATAAATTATAATATGGTTAACATGAATGTGCCATTTAGAATTATGGCAACTTTAATCAGCATGACATGAGGCATCACGTTTATACCCAAACAGAATTTACATGGAACAAAAAAAATAAAAATTAGCTAGAACCTGCTTAAATGATCTGGATTTGCTGAATAGAAAGTGCTGTTTGGGTGCCTGTCACTGCTTGTTGAACTTGCAGATGTCTTTTTTTCAATGGGTGAGTAATTCACTCCATTATTGTATGTTGCTTCACATAAAATGTCTATTGCAAAAGACTGTTGATAAATATGCTTATAGTACATTTTCAACATGATTTCTGCTGAGTTCAGTGCTCATGCCGTACACTAAATATGGCTGCCAAAAGAAAGTTAACATCCTTTATACATTTTTTTCATAGCGCAATATTTTCTTAAATATTGCCTTTCATTGCTTGTTTTAACTACAAATTAGGGTGTTTTCTATATTTTATTTTGTTGTATTTAGTGCAAACATATTTAAGTTAGTTTAATGCTGTAACCCAAACTGAAATCTTCATTGATTTTGTGTTAGATAAATTTGGCTTTGATTACAAAAACCGAGCTTTTTATTAGCTTGTTGCGTCATTGACTAGAGTAACTACACTACCTTTGTGGTCAGTTTTTTTTTTCTTTCTACTTTCTATCCATCAAAGAATCTGGAAAAACTGTATCACGGTTTCCACAAAATTATTAAGAATCACAACAGTTGAAAAATACTTTCAAAAACATAAAAAAAAAAAAAATCTTACTGACCCCAAACTTATGAACGGTGGTGTACAAGCTACAGTTTTAAAGTAGCTTCTCTGGTGCTAGTGTTTATTCACATGACTAGTGTGGGAACATGACGTAAAAGTGAGGTAAAATATGATTATTAAGTGAGTAACAATGCAAATTAGGGGAAAAAGGAAGGCACTTGGTAATTTGCAGCTGTCTGATAATGATAAAGGACTCATTTCTCCTTAGATGTAGAGTGGGTAGAAACCACTGATTTTTTCCGAAGTGGTCACATGTCTGTGCCCGTACGCGGAGTGAAACAAGGGCAGAGGTTAAGCGGGCAAACACCTGCTCTTCTTCAGACACCAGCCCAGCCCACAAGCATTGATGTGGGATGTTAGAAGTTTCCAGTAGATCTAACAACTGGACAGTGATCAAATGTGTCACTAGAGAGCCATGAAAGGACAGCTGCCATTGAGCACAAAGGCCTCTTCAGCAAACTACATCAATAAGATCACTATGTGTGCAGCTAAGCATAGGGCAGACTGATCACGGATATGTAGGTTATGGAAAAATAATGACCGTGGGCCCGCTAAATATGGATTTAAGGTGTGATCGAGGGAGTGGGCTTGCGAACATTGATCCTTTGTAACTTCTCCAGGCTGAACTTGGACCTTTCCCCTACACCACGACATGCAATCCTGATGGAGCTACCCCGCATGCTCCTGCAAAGCCCTCCCACACAGTTCAGTATGCTGACAGGCAGCTATGCAAACAAAAAGCCACTGGACCCACCCAATGTCAATCCTGCCTCCTACGTTTCCTCGCATATCGGTGTTAGGGCCGTAGCGCACATTAATAACAAAATGACTTGAGAAATCGTGTTGAAAGCTACAGACAGATTATTTGGAGTTCAGGTTGGAGAAATCACAAAGTAATTTTACTCACCTCAGTTTTAATTCTCTTGGGCGACGGCTCATCTCGGTCACCGCATCGAGATCTGTAGGAAAGAAAATTAAATGTTCAGCCCTGAACAAGCTGGGTAAAACCACTAACAATTATAAAAAAATTTTTTAAAGTGTCCTGACCATATATATATATATATATATATATATTATATGTGTGGTGTGTGTGTGTGTCAGAACACATTTTTTAAATTAATTTATCAAGCATTTAAAAGTTTGGGATCAGTAAGATTTTTTTTTATTTTAAAGGAAATAATACTTTTCCAGCAAGGATGCTTTAAATAGACAAAAAGTTGATATATTTATAATGCTAAAATTTTCTATTGCAAATAAATGCTGTTCTTTTGAACTTTCCATTCATCAAAGAATCCTGAAAAAGAAATGTATCTTGGTTTCCACCAAAATATTAAGCAGCACAGCTGTTTTCAACATTTATTATATTAAGAGAAACAAATCAGCATGTTAAAATGATTTCAGAAGAATCACTGAAGACTGGAGTAATGGCTGCTGAAAATTCAGCTTTGATATCACAGAAACAATTTACATTTTAAAATGCATTAAAATAGAAAACAGTTATTTTAAATTGAAATAATATTTCACACTAATACTGTTTTGCTATATTTTTGATTCAAATAAATTCAGCCTTGGTGACCATAAGATACTTTTTTTTTTTAAATCTTACTTATGACACCAAACTTTTGAATATGTAAGGGTAGGCAATTCGATTTTGTTTGTCTGTCTCTAGGAGAAAATACTCTACCATCGTGGACATGTTATTACAATTACTTTCCCCAAAATGCTGATATTTTTATTTAAAATTTTTGTAAAGAATACCTTAAAACAAGGGTTTTCAACCCCCCCTCAATCATTAATTATGCTTATTAAAATAGTTGGAAATGTTTTATTATCTTCTGCATGGACCCCCTTCAATAGTTTCATAGACCCCTGCTTGAAAACCCTGGCCTTAAAATACTAATATTTGCTTTAGTAATACTAGCTTTTCACCTGCAACCTATAATTTAGGAGTGCCATTGGCAAATTTCATTATGACGTAAGAAGCATTGTAAGAAAACTTGGCCTAGATAACTTTCGCAATACCTAGTCCAGGACTGTGATGCAATCTTTCAAGTTTTGAATGAGTGACTGCAATTATGTAACGCCAAAAGGAATTTTCCATCCACTGACACGCAAGCCTGGCAATCCAGGAAACACCTGCACGGTCTCTTTGGATGGCAGGTTTTGAGTGTCTGATAAGGCCTGTGTGCCTTTAGATGCAAAGGAGTGGGAGTGTTCTCATCTCTCCGTAGACCTCAGTGCAGCACTTCACACCTCAACACAAATGGCACGCACAAAGCCGACTTTGATATCTTGGCTCGGCTCTAAGCAGACTACCAGAGAGCAGATCCTGAGCTGCTCACAATGCATTAGCATGAGCTATCTCTTTCTTGGCTTAAAGGCTAAACATCATGAATGATTACTCTAGTCACTTACGGGGTGTAAACAGTGATGCATGCAGAGAATTTAAATCCATTCAAACAAACAACTCCTCTACATTGTGCGTTCTTCATACTAACGAGGTGGAACCTGCAGGATATTTTGTGTTTATCGGGAATTTATGCGCTGATTTAGGTGGGAAATCTTTGTAATTTTATGATTCAAACAATGGTAAAATGTTTTAAACAGAGATACTGACACTCATATTGAAGGCCTGCATCTGTGGAAATGGTCTGACAAACGGACAATCCTGCCCCAAACTCATGCTGTTGGTTACCCGAACTACTCAAACAGTGCAATGTTTCTACAATGTTACAAAGACACAGTGTTAACACTTTTTAGGGAAATTTGTCTGTGTATAATGAACTAGGATATGAGAAATTATTTTAAAACTGAAAAATTGCATGTTTCAGTTTTAACCAAAGGTCCAAAAATAGTCAACCATGGTGTTTCATGTTTGGGAAATGACCTCAAAGCTCTTACTTGCTGGTTCTGTAGGTGTATTTGTAGGTGACCTCTCGGGAGACCTGACGGGCCAGTCCGAAAAGCTCATCTCTGCGAGTCAGCAATGCCACCTCCTTCATACATAGCTGTGCTGCAGCCTCATTCACAGTCAGCTTTGTAAAAACAAAGGAGATTTTTATTATTACTTTGATATTAAATAATACATATTGTTACGTGCAAAGAATTAAACCAGTCCCACAAGCAAGCAACACCCCTGCATTATATTTCTGGTGCAGCCAATTAACCGATGAAGCACTTTTTGAATCATTTCTTACTGGAAGTACAGCTACCCTGTTGAAAAAACAAGCAAATGCTGGTTAGGTATGTTTTGAAGCATGGCAGCTGGTTTGAGCTGGTTTAAGCTGGTCATGTGCTGGTCCTAAGCTACTAGCTCCAGCTCAGGACCAGCTCATACCCAGCTTATAACCAGCTCAGGACCAGCTTAAACAAGATCATGAGTCAACTAAGGACCAGCTTAAACCAGCTGCCATGTTTCAAAACATACCTAACCAGCATTTGCTTGTTTTTTCAACAAGGGCTTGGAAGTGCATGATACATTTAAACCCCAAAAGCACCCAAAGATGCAAAAGCCCCGTAAAACGCACCTCGTGCAGAGTCAGATGCTTCCCATCCTTTCTTTTTGAGTCAAATCTCCCATATATGGCACTATACTTGCGGATTTCCTCTTCCCTGTGCGGATCCTCGTCGCTCATGTCGAAGATATGGCTGATCATCTTGGCAAGCTTCTTATTTCCCTTCAACAGTTCTTTAACTTCTCCGGGGTCACTCTTGGGCAAAGTCTGAGTGATTCTCTCTACGCACTCTGCCACAGACTGAATAGCAGCCGCGTCTAGTGCCTCCAGGCCATCCCGAGGGGAAGACGGAGAGCCCAGTTCTGCCGGGGACAGGCTGTGCTCACTCTCAGTGCCGTGCCCGGCCCAAAAACGTGGCTCACTGCCACTCTGAAGGGGCGAAACAGTGGCAGAAGAGTTCCCGTTGCCCGATTCTCCTTTTCCGGGATCCACGCAAGCAGCTGCCAAACACTTGGGCACTTTGACTTGGGTGTCTCCACGGGCGCCATTCCCAGGCAACAATGTGGGCGACCCTTCGGGCAGCTTGTAGACGGGAATGCTGCAGACGGGAAGGGACGTGAGGGGCTGATTGAACAGGGCAGGGTTTGTGACCCAATCGCGCAGAGCTTTCTGTAGGCGTCTGACATGCAGTGGCTTGCTGGCCATGCCAACGAGCGCCATGATCTCGAGAAACTCGTCTTCGCCGGCCTCGCAGAGCTGCTGAACGTCGTCACCGCCCTGCTGGATGAAGGCGTCATAGTAGCACAGTAGGTTGGCCCTCTGAAGGATGCGGTAGAGCTGCAACTCCCCAAGGGTTCTGGGTAAAGTCGCTGCCATACCTGAACAAAGGAAGGAACAAAATCAGCAATTACAGGAAACAAAGCAAAAGTGCTTGAAGGAGAGGACACTGGTTGCCACAGCAGGGGGAGGAAGAGAAATGTGTGGCTGGATCCAAGAGTGGCGACTATAAGAGAGCGCCTGTCAGGCTCCTGGACTGCTGGGAGAGTCACATACCACACTCCACCTCTGCAACACGCGTAGGTGGGCTCTCTCAGCACAGGCCTCATTTGTTTCTGCCGGGATCTGGCTTCTACAGCTGCCACTGTCAGGATCTGGATCCACAGCAGCACAGATAAAAGCGAGATTGGCTGTAGGGGAGGGAGGTGGGGTAATGAAGCTGTGTGGGAGTGGGACGGTAGGTGTGCGTGCTAAGAAGATAGCGCTCTGCATTTTATTAATTCACCCACTTCTTCCTTAGAAGGATCCAGGGATTATGAATGCACGACAAACGTACATGCGCACACACGTAATGCCCTCTACAAACTTTGTCAGAGACTGTAATGTATACCAATGTGGTAACCGAGCTCATTTGCTTATTTTAGATGTGTTTTAGAAATTATATGCAAAACATGACAGTCAGAAATATCTGAGATTTGGTGGGGAAATGTTTATATTTTGAATCTGCATTTGCAAATCGCCACTCATTTGTGGATCGGTGCATATTTATAGTGATGATTTACAAAAGCATAGACAATGCACATGAATAATCATGCAATCATTCAAAGCGAAATTGTGTACTTATGAATGATGTTTTCCATATTTGAATGATATTATGTGAATGTCAATTAGATTACGGATTTGTCATAGTTTGTGAATTTGTCTATTCTTTTGTCACAGTAAAAATGAAAAGATCAAGGCAGAAATTAAAGGGGTCATATGATGCTGCTAAAAAGAACATTATTTTGTGTATTTGGTGTAATGAAATGTGTTTATGCGGTTTTAAGTTTAAAAAACACATTATTTTCCACATACTGTACTGTGTTTCTCCGCTATGTAAACAGTCCTCCATAAAATGTGCTGCACACATCTGGATTTGGGTTAAACTGTTCTGGAACAGTGTTGTAAATACAACTTAACCGCTGATTTGTAGTCATGTCCACTTTTGGAAGACCAAACAGCGGATTCGACGAAGGAGCGGCAACCACATGTGACGACCCCGGGCTTCGTCCACGGTGAAAGCCAATCCGGCGATCCACAGCACTAAGTTGATGTTCACAACGAAGCACACAGTGTCTCCACGTCATGGCGGCAGCGGCAACAACAATACTACAGCGAGAATAAAAGTTACACCTTCTATCTTTGCGTGAACATTTGGGTGGCGTTATGCAAATCTTCCCACATAGTGAGGTAGATATGTGGGGGTGTGTTAGAACGAGCCGTTTTAGGTAGGCATGGTTAACTCTTAAATTTTATAAAGAATATCTCTTTGGATTTGAGACTTTAGTCTTTGCAACTTTACAGATCTTCTTTATGCACCAGGCTCCTCAGATAGGCCTGGGCGATAAAACGGTATCTGTATTTATCGTCGGTACACCTTCTTCGATAACGATAGAACATTTTTTAGATATAGCGCACGATATAGGCACGTGCTATGAGTGACACAGACAGCACACACAAACACAAACATGCTGAAATGAGTGCTGTGCCTGCCTGTGATGAGGAGATTGTGAATAAAGAATGAATATTAGTCGAATTTAAAATAAACATTTGCATTTGAATGTTAGGTGTGCATCAGGAAGCGTCATCAGTGGCGCACGAGATGTGGTGATGATGATGTAAATGACGTTGTAGTTTAATGTTTTGTTAGTCTAGCCCACGAGACGCGCCGCTGCTAGGTTAAACATTCAAAATATTAGAGAAATATAGAAGCTCAATGCGGAGAAGATCTTGATTAGGTTACAACCGAAACCAAGCCATTCACACAGAATGCATAGCGCATTTTTAGATGGACAAATATGACTGCTGCACTCGCGTCACACAGAAGAGTATAGAAAGCCATGTAAAGTTACAACAGTTTAAACTTTTAGAAAACACGCCACGAATTTGTGGATGTTTATTCCTTTTCACTGCGTCTCATATGTTTTTAAATACAGTCTGCGTGAATGGCACTTCGGCTCTTTGGATTAAGCAATGCATAAATACATGATGCTGTTTTGTTCATAATTGTTTATGCAATTTACAAAATTATATTTGATTTTTATTAGTTAATTTAGACGTGATGCACGTGTTTTTATAGACAGTTTCCTTGTGTTGACAATTTAAATGCGCTTTGAGACAAGACAAAAGTTTCCTTAAAACCTATTTAATCTGCATATAAAACATTGGAAATTAGATATTTGTTTAATTTTTATTGTGTTTGATTGTTAAAACAAAAAAGAATTGTTGTTTGTCTCAATAAATTGGGTTAATTTAAAAATACAGTGGTTAAATAAAAAAATTCTATTGCTCTCCGTTTTAAAAAAGGTTATAAAAAATGTCAATAATTATCGATACCGAATGATATGAAACATTATATCGGTGATACATTTTTTAGCTATATCGCCCAGCCCTATCCTCAGATCAGTGGCAGAACACTGTGGAGAACCTCAAGGAACCTGTGAAACTTACAAAATGATCTAATAAGTTCCTACAAGAACTCCAAAGACTGTCAATGGTTCCTTCCCCCATCACAAGGGAAAGGCATTGAGAGACACTTAAATTATATATTGAACTTCATTGAGTACACATCATGATAATTGAGGCACGTTCAAAATGATGCCTAGAAGTTCTCCAGAGGGTTCCTCCAGCGTGACAGTCTGATGATCTCCAAACAAGCCTTTTAATTTTTAAAGTGGTGAATCCTATTTTGTGAATAAGAATTAGGTTACTCATTTGTGAATCATATTTTGTGAATATATTCTTTCTGAGACTATATATTGTATTATATAAGAAACTTATATTGTTTCAACGTCATCAGAAAACAGCATTTTACAGTAAATACCAACTACCTGTTTTTTTTTTTTTAGAAATGAATCTGCCTATAAAATATTTTCCTGTTACCCTAAATTTCCAAACAAACTTGCACTCACATACACATCTGCATTTGCACTTTTCTCTGCCTGCAATGAAGTATAAAGACAGAAACTGCTTTCGGAGACACTACAACAACAAACCTATAACATGTCCAAAAGCTGTTGAACTTTTATGGCATTTCTATACTACACTCACATACTTTAGGATTAAATAAATAAAGTAAACAATTTAAAAATAAGAAAGTTAAAAATATATAAAAGTATTAAAAAAATAAAATAAAATAGCCACTTTTAAAAATGAAGAACAATGCCAATGTGAATGCTAGACCTCAATTATCGTTCTTTCAGTGGCAGTAAAAGATGACAGATGCTGCTAAATCATCATGACTGTTAGTGTACTAGAGGTGAGTAAGAACAGTAACACAGCGAGGCTGATAGTGAGTACTGATGAGCGAGTGTATGGAGTCTAATGAGGACACCCCATTGCACAGCAGAGTGATCCGCCACTCTAATGGATGACTGAGGCCTAGACCCAAGTGAAGGGTGCCTTGTTGAAACCAATTCAGTATCAGCATGGATGGCACTTAGGCAGCAATTTATCCAAAGCTCTCTCTCCCCGCAGCATGCTGGCTTCCTAATGCTGGAGATCTAAGGCCAGGGCTTCACGCAACACGCTGAGAGCACTCACAGCACGTACTCGTGTTGCCCAACAGCAGCCTCTTATCAATCTAAATGAATAATGGATTCACATCTAGACCTGTCCTAAATAGTGCGATGAATCTATCGAAAAGGAGCTTCTCTTGAAAGGCAACCTATCAGTCCTGTGCATCAGACTAAATGTTTGTGGAACAGCTGCTCTCCATGTGTTTGTGCGAAAGGAACATAAGGCACTACAAGAGGAACCCAATCGATTCACTTCTTAAGTGGATGACTACACAAGAAAAGGAATCATTTGTGTGTACATAAGAAGTGGGGTATCTCTTAAAGGAATAGTTCATGCAAAAAACTAACTTCTGTCATCATTGACTCACCCTCATGTTGTTTCAAACCTGCATGACTTACTTTCTACCGTGGAACACCAAAAGAGATGTTTAGAAGAATGTTCATGCTGCTTTTGTCCACACTATAAAACTGAATGGTGAGAAATGTCTGTCAACTTGAATGTTGGTCAGTTCTGCTATTACATGAGTTCAGATGATTCGGAATGGTATATTGGTCAGCCTCTGGTCACCATTCACCTTCACTTTATAGAAAACAGCAGCAATATTCTCATACCCTGTACACTTCTCCTTTTATGCTCCATAGAAGAAAGAAAATCAAATGAAATGAGGATGAACATTTCCATTTTTGAGTCAACTATTCTTTTAACAAAAATTGGTGTGTGATTAATTACAAATATTACAAGATGCCACAATCATAGATATAAATGTCTTTAACATCACCTTTCAACTGCTTCTTTATGAGGACCATCAATTAAAGTTCAACTTTGATAATCTTTCTCAAAGCACTTCAAAAGATGGGTGCAAATACACTCATTTAGGTGGCAGTGACTTTAACCCAAATAATGTACGATTCGTCATAGGGTCTTTCGAAAATAACAGGGGAAAATATTGGTGAGGAAAGTAGAGAAGGAGAATAGGCATGATAAAAGTTCACCACTTTGCATGTAATATTAGTAACATCTGAATCGGTATTTTGGGGGCCAAGTGTGTACAATGAAGTGGTAAACAATGAGTCATAAATTCACAGGACACAAGCAAAATTTCAAAACAAAAATTCCCATTACCTCATTCCAATGTATTATTCAAATGATAAACCAAATATGAGGCATCACTAACTATTACTAATGTTTATGGGAACAATAATAAACCATCTCTGGCAGAACAGCAATATATTATTATTAGGAGCCAAGCATCAAAGGCAGTTTTATTATAGACACTTATCAGATTGTTATTATTCTGTCATTGCAGACTAGGGCAGGACTGCTAGAAGGAAATTAGTTCAAATTGGGCTGTTGAAATAAAGTAAACAGTTTGGAGCCATCTACTATTCATGAAATATGAATATGATATAATTGCTTATAACTATAAATAACATGGTTTAAAATCATTTAAAGTCTTTAGGATCGAAAGATACGATATTTGTCCATCTCAGCTGTACATTATGCATGGTTATTATGGTTATTATGGTTATTTTAATATTACACATAAAATGCTGTATTTGACTAACAATTCAGCATAACAAGGTGAAATTTGATATGTGCCATCTGCACAACCCTCTTAAACGTACAAATATTTTTCGTCTAAATGTTTGTTTTGCCATGATCAGCCACATTGTTTGCCCACCATTTTAAAACTTCATGGAAATTGTACTTTTCCCACACCGTTCATCAAATTTCCACCAAAAAATGGCAGATCATCTTTAGACCTTTTTTTTTTTTAACAAAACCAGTTGTCACAACAAATTTTGGACAGTGCCAATTATTGCTCAAAAATAAGCAATTAGATTAGCTACAAGACAATATTGTTTTCTTCACCAGGAATGCTATATTCAATATTAGTTTTACAATACTGTAATATATAATAATACTATAATAAAACTAAAAATTTGAGAACTTTTTTTTAATCATTATTATCATACATTACTTTTTTATCTACATACAAACAAATCAATAGCTATAAATATATATTATTGAATATTTCAAATAACATTTCATATAATATCCTATAGTTAGCTCTTGAAATCCCTTGGGGAAAAAATATCAGCGTATGAAATCCACACATACTAAAGGCATTGCACAGTGGAAAGCATTGGGGAAACTGACTGGAAGTGAAGAAACGCTAAGGATGCTGTACACACACAGCACAACACTGTTTCCAAGCAGACTAATAAAAAAATTAACTCAGTGACCTTGGTTCCGGAAGTATTTCTCCCACAGGGATTTTTAAAAAGTCTTAATTAAATAGTTATAACTTAAGTCATGAACCAAACTTTGTGGATTCACAACATTACAAAAATGTATCTGAAAATCATACAAAAATTTAAAAGACTGTGTACTTAACGGCTTTAATGAAGGAAAGAACTACAATCTGCAAGTGAAAATCAAATTAAAGAGAAATTAAAAAAAAAAAAAGAAAATAAAAAATACTGACTTGCATTATTCACAGTGCTTCATGGACCTAGGCGAGTTCTTTTGCTGCAATTTGCTCCCTCTGATTCACTGCTTGGTGGATTTTTGGAACCATGGTTATGTAGTTTTTCATGAGGAATTCTACTGTTAAATATGACTATTAAAAAAAACAAAAAGTTGAAATAATGTGGGCTAATTCCCCTATAGAGAAAATGAATGGGATTTTTACTTCCGGAACCCAACTGTTGCTCTGTTTTTGAAAATTGCAGCCATGTCAGCCAATCAGATACGAGCTTAATAGATCAAGAAAGTGCATTCCAGTTTTGTGTGCAATATGCATCAGACAGTTAGTGAACGGACAGTGGGTGGTCCATGGATGAGGATTAAGGAGAGTTTTACCTTCTACTATTAAGTGTATAACATTTCTGTGACACTACTTCCATATTAATTTCTTCAGTCCTGCAGTGTGAGAGAAAGAGAGATTTAATAAGCATTAATGAGCATATGATGCTGTAAGTGAAAGGTTTAATTATTTGTGTGAAAGCAGCATACAGTATGTGAGTCAAACTGTAAACAATGTGCTATAATAGATTAATTCCTTGAAATGTGTTTCAAACTGCATTTTTCACATTTTATTATGTAATATATGTGCATGCATGTCATTAGAAATACATTTAAATTCACACAATAATACATATGTGAATACTCTACAGAATTTCTTTAATAGACTTATATGTCACAGTTGATATAAATAGCTAAACAACACGTTCAATGTGCCTACTAATAAAGGAGGGTGTGAGGAGAGAGAGATATCAGACAGAAGGGGAGACAAAGAGAGAAAGTGGAGGCTGGGTTGGGTGGGGGGGTGCCAGAAAGGGTGAGAAAGAGAAAAAGAAAGAGAGAGAGCAGTACAGTAAAAGTCTTCGAATCTGCCTTGGTATTAGATGCTATTTTTAGGAAGTAGGCCAGCAACAGCTAGCAGCTTGGCGAAGGCGCCATGTATGCTTGATTATATTTTTTTCCTTCTTTTTTTCTCTGACAGAGATGAACTGAGATGATTTTGGGAACTGATAAATGTTACAATACTGTGCCAAAATTCGAACGAAAGATGCCAGGAAAAATATGAGACGTTTCTGTTTTGACAGCTGATTGACAGATGGCTACCACATTGATCTTAAAAATGTCAACTGTGCAGTTGACAATGAGTTTAGCTTGAAATCACACCAAGAGGAATACAACCGATTCACAGGATGAGTGAGACAATACTTTCACTGAAAACCAAAACAAAACATGTTTTTTTTTAAATAGTTTTTTAGCATTAAAATAAAAGAGTTCTGTTTACAAGAGAAACCTATGAATTGGGTAGGTAAGCTTTCCATATATGGTGACAAATTCTATTTGATTTAATAGCAAATGCATGAAATTTTATTGTAAAATATTGTATAATATGTTTTTTGGATGTATTTTAAGGCCAGGTTCAAGTTGAAGTAGGGTAGTAAATTATTGTTCTGTCAGTTAATTATACAGACAATGACAGTAGACAGTTTTTTTTATCATAACATGATTTTCTTTACAGAATATTTCATATTAAATTATTTAATAACATATCAATTGTGTATGTTGAAGAAAATACTTGCATACGTATACCACTGTAAAAATTATGAAAGCAGTCTCTAGTGCTTATTAAGGCTGCATTTGTTTAATAAAAAATACAGTGAAAACAGTACTATTGTGAAATATTATTACAATTTAAAATAACTGTTTTTATTTTAATATATTTTAAATCATAATTTATTCCTGTGATGGAAAAGCTGAATTGTCAGCATCATTACTCCAATCGTCATTTATGATTCTTCAGAAATCATTCTAATATGCTTATTTGGTGCTCAAGATTTTTTTTTAATTATTATCAATGCTGAAAACAGCTGTGCTGCTAAATACTTTTCGGAAACCGTTATATATTTTTTAAGGATTCAAATGGTCAAATGTTTTTTTAGGAATGCACACTTTTGAATGGTAGTGTACAAATGTCAATTCTCTCATAACAATAGTCTCCTCCTCTCTCATGATAGCAGGATGACTTCATCATGATCAAGATGATTTCTCTGCTTTTGTGATCTCGGCTAGTGAAAATGAATTGGTACACTTGCAGTACTTAAATAATAGTTCTGGGTGTCAGTGTTACATTGAAATGAAAGTGAATGAAACTTGTCGAAACAGGGTATGTCAGAAAGGGCTCCAACAAGGTCAATTACATTCAGAAGCAGGCGAGTGGGTACTGTCAAGTGTTTCCCCTCAGCTGCAGTCTCAATTAATATAATTTACTCCCTGCACAAAGGGTCTTATAATTGCTTCACCTCATATATAGAATCAACAGAAACATTTGATTTGATCCGATTACACTTGTTTTGTTTCCAAGGAGCAGCTGCACAATCCATCCACAAAAACAGCAACGAGTTGATAGCGATTCTATCATCTAATTTGTACGAAAGCCTATTTTAGCTACAGAATAAAAAATAAATAAAAAGGTAATTGTGACTTTGTATCTTGCAAGTCAGACTTTTTTCATTTTATGTCAGAATTGTGAGTTTATATACAGTAGTGAGATATAAACTCAGAATTCTGACTTTCTCGCAATTCTGAGTCTTGCAAATCTGACTTTTTTCATAATTGCGAGTTTACATTTCACAATTCCTATATTCTCTGAAATGTGAGTTTACACCTCTCAGTTTTATTTTTTTGAATCCACCATGAAATAAAAAATAAATAACTGGGACTTTTAATCTCACAATTCTGACTTTTTCCTGCAATTGTAAGTTTACACTGTATCTCACAATTCTGAAAAAGTCAAAATTGTGAGATAAAAAGTCACAATTACCTTTTTTATTTTTTATCCCATGGCGGAAACAAGCTTCCATGGATTTGTATATCATATATCCTAACAATTTATATAATATCCAAAACATTTTTTATTTATTATTATTATTTTTACGATTTTTTTGTGTGTGTTTACTCTGCATTGCAACAGAAAATAATCTAAACTCTACAATTCAATATTCTGATTTATAAATCTCAATGTTTAAATATAAATCAATGATAAAAAAAAATCTGTTTTTATAGGTTAACAGATTGATAAGAAACAGATATTTAACATAACCACTGAAAACCAGTTTAAGTGACTTTTAATGCATTTAAGCTACATATTTTTTCAGTACATGCAATCTGTAGGATTCAAACCCATGACCTCGGTGTTGCTAGCACCAAGCTCTACCAATGGAAAATTGTGTGAAGCACAACTAAATGCAATTTATGGATTCCAAGCAATTTAACATATAAAATCTGCATTTTGCAATGCACATCCAACCAGAATTCAGAGTGGAAACTATCTGTTTTAAAAAACAATGGGAAGATTAATTCAGTGATTCAGACAGGATGATAAACCAATTGGTCATCCTCTAGTGATACAAGAAAAAAAAGGAGAAATGTGAGAAAGCACAATGCCCAACATACCCTGTTGAGTTCAGAAAAGCAGAGACAGAGGGAACACAGGGAAATAAAGAGAGAGGTCAAAGTGAGGGCAGTTCAAAGCCCAGGGGAAATGAGCCACAGGCCGTGGGCGTTGAGAGCGAGTGGGTTACCTGTTCTGTTCTGCTGAAGCCGATGTCATTACGGTCTGGGCACACAGCTCTGACAGCTGCTCCATTAGTTCTCCAGCCAGTGATCAGATAAAAGATCTTTTTGTCCTGTGAGGCCAATATACACAAGAGCAAAGGGTCTGGAAGAGATTCAGCCAATTAAACCACACAGACCTTTTCCTTAAAAGAATGAGTGGTTGCTGCATACACAGCAATACATACTCGTCTCTTCTTTTCTTGTATCTATGTATGCATTGAACTTGCATTTCATAAGGTATACCAGACTACATGCATTAGTCTTTCTGCTGCTAATAAAAACAGAGATGCCAGAAAATCATAATGTCAGGTTCATTTTATAAACATTTAGCACTTAAATGTAGTTCAAGCAGCAAGTGTAACGAATCTTCGCAGAATAAACACGAAGCGTCTACTTTCGGAGCATACGCACAAAGATGCCGTCTTGTTGAACGAAGATAAGCTACAATCGCGTTATCTACCTCTGTAAATCCAACTTTGATAAATGAATGCATTAGATCTAAAGATGAATTATTGCATTAGTCTGACTAAAATCGGACTTGCAGAGCCTGTAACACACAGCTAAGGTAGTGGTATGTAAAATAACTAGCAAATAAATATTAAAGGGGTCATATGATGTTGCTAAAAAGAACATTATTTTGTGTATTTGGTGTAACGAAATGTGTTTATGTGGTTTAAAGTAAAAAAAACCTATTATTTTCGACATACTGTACATTATTGTTTCTCCTCTATGCCCGCCTTTCTGAAATGCGTCAATTTTTACAAAGCTCATCTGTCTGAAAAGCAAGGTGTGCTCTGATTGGCCAGCTATCCAGTGCATTGTGATTGGCCGAATACCTCAAGCGTGTGACGGAAATGTTACACCCCTTACCATATACTGTGATGCCGTGTCCAGCTGGAGCGATGAGACATAAACATTAAAACCCATTATAAACGAGGCATTTGTTGCATCCAGTGGGGACTTAATTACAGATTATATTTACTTATACTGTCTTTTTAAGCGTTGTGCTGCATCGCCCTGCGTAAACATAAAACCAGCATTGTAGTCTACTCTTCCAGGATCAGGAAACAGTCCTCCATAAAATGCGCAGCACACATCTGAATATTTGGGTTGAACTGTTCTGGAGCAGTGTTGTAAATACAACTTAACCACTGATTTCTAGTCGTGTCCTCTTTTGGAAGACCAAACAATGTAGGCCGACTTGAGTGAGCAGAGGCGGGTGGGCTTGAGAACGGCGTGGCCGGTGTATTTGATAAAGGAGCGGGCTTGCGGCAACCACATGTGACAACCCCGGGCTGGACTCCGCTTCGTCCACAGTGAAAGTCGATCCGGCGATCCACAGCGCGAAGTTGATGTATTCTCTCAGCGACCAGCATGGATCAGCTCCAGGCGTGACAAAGCGGATATCGTCCTCTTTTGGAAGACCAAACAAAGTAGTTTCGCTTTCACAATGAAACACATAGCGCCTTCACGACATGGCGGCAGCAACAATACTACAGCGAGAATAAAAGTTCCACCTTCTTTCTTAGCGCGAACATTTGGGCGGCGTTATGCAAGTCTTCCCGCATAGTGATGTAGATATGTGGGGGCGTGTTAGAACGAGCCGTTTTAGGTATCTCTTTGGATTTGAGACTTTAGTCTTTGCAACTTTACAGATCTTCTTTATGCACCAAGAGCTTGTAACACTCCAAAGAGAAAGGAAAAATGGAAATCGCGTCATATGACCCCTTTAAATTAACAGCTGGCCAAAAAATTAAAAGTCATCATTACTCACCCTTGTGTCATCCAAACATAAAAAGACTCAATTTTAACGTCTAAGTGGATCACTGTTTGGGGGTTGAATGCACCAATATGATAAATGTATATTCCATCTCTTCTGAAGTCATACGATGGCTTTGTGTGAGGAACAGACCGAATTTTAATTTGATAATCACTCAATCTTTTAACCGCTACCGGATCATTGACTCTATGAGTAGAACTAAACAGCCAGGGCTGCGTTTCCCAAAAGCATCGTAAGCTTAAGTTGATCGTAGCTCCACTGGTTTCAATGGATGTACGATGTTTCATCCATTAGCCGAGCCGAGTGACAGAAAGTTAGAGATGGCGGATAAAAAACAAAAGAGGAAAACGTCTGTGGAACGATAAAGCAAGAAGTAGGACCCGTGTAAATATCGGATCAGCTTTCCAGCTCTGGAGAGAAGTCAAGGAGCGGAGGCCTGCGATCGGACGCCGAGGTTGCTTTGTTTCTTCTCAATAGGTGAGTAACACCGTGTTTACAACAGCTAAAGTCTGCCTACACTGGACGTGATCAAACGACCATTGAAAACCATTTGAAATTTGTGTCAGCACGTCATAAGTAGACCCCGGCAGCAGTTTTCTGTCAGGGATTTGTTGCGCCGCGCCGCTCACGTCCATAGACACGGTGTAACATTGGTTTTGCTTTGTTTCACAGAACTAATCGTTGCCTGGGTTGCGTACGCATATGTGGGGCGGAGCTATCAAAATAGGGGCAAGACCCTTTTGCGGTAGGGGCGTGTTTGTTTTGGTGATTTCAAATATCAACATTGGCTACCAGAAATCACTTACTCTGCCTTTAAGCTTACGATGCTTTTGGGAACACAGCCCCAGATTGATCAGAGTTGTGAACGAATCATTCAGACAGTTGTGCACGGGGTCAACTGATTCACTGGGAAGAATCGATTTGTTCATGAGCATGCCAATCAGGGCTCTCATCACCGTGAGACAAACGCATTTCAACCACTCAACTCTCACGCCACACTTTGTATTCCTCACGCCAAAAAGTAAGGGATAACTTGTCCCGCTATATACAATTAATAGATGAGGCGCAGGCATATGGAGGGAAGTTCGTTACTAAGCAACATGGATGCAACATGGATTTTATTTTTGCATTTTAATTTTACAATTCTTGGACGAAATCACTTACCTGTGATCAACGATAGTGAGAGCTGATGTTGGGAAGCCAAATTCGTGCTAAATTATTATTGATGCAGTCAAAAACTGTCTGATAAAAGACAGACATATTCATCCAAATAAAATAAATTGTTTTATATATTTTTTAAAAAGTTAAAAATATACAAAGAAATTCGGCCCCAAACATGCCAACTGAGCATGTACGTCAAGCTGTGTGTAGCCTGTGTATGTGTATGTATGTGTGTGAGAGAGTGTGTGAGAGAGAAAGAGAGAGAGTACACATTTCAGCTTATGTTTTTTCTGTTGTGTTTGTTGAACATTTTGATGTTTTGATGACAGGCAGAGGGCTCTCATATAAAGCACTGTGGCTTCCCCACTCAAATGCAGATGCAGAGAGAGTTTTCTCCATGGTGGGTTTGAACAAAACCAAAACTAGGAACAGTTTGACTCTGGATGGAACGCTATTATCTATCATGATGGTGCTTTATGTGGGAGTCCTCTACACCTGTCACCAGGCATCAAAATGTGCAACAAAAACTTACAACAGAACAAAAACTTAAGCTGAAATGTGTACTCTTTCTCTCTCTCTCTACACACACACACACACAGTCACAGCTTGACATACATCTGCAGGGCAAGTTCTGCAATCCTACTGTATGTGTATGTAAAATAAGCACTTACAACAGAACAAAAACTTAAGCTGAAATGTGTACTCTTTCTCTCTCTCTCTACACACACACACACACACTCACAGCTTGACATACATCTGCAGGGCAAGTTCTGCAATCCTACTGTATGTGTATGTAAAATAAGTACTGCTGTTCAGTTGACTTGTGGCTAAATTTCTTTTTATTTTTGATACATTTGTATTTTTGAAATGCATAAATCTATTCAGTCTTTTATCAGATTTACCAGTTGTTATAATTTCTATTTGAGCTGGTCAATTATGAGCGATAGGTCAAATTGAACCGCTAGCAAAAACTTGAGAGAATTGGGAGCTGCAAATATTTGAGTGGCTCCTCCCATTTGTGTGCCCCCTCCCCTTTGTGTGGCCCCTCCCCTAACAGATGTAATCTCACTCCAAACTTGGGAGCCCTGATGATGCTGATAATTAAACATGAGCATGCCAGCGAGACCAACGGCAGATTCCAGTTTGTTCCTCACACAAAGCCATCATATCACATATCATATCACATGGCTTCATAAGAATTGGAAGATATAGCACACAAGTCATATGGACAACTTTTGTGATACATTGTTCTTGTTGCAACTTGAAACCTCAGCCTCTTTAGCCTTCCCCTTTTGCACAGATCTGTGTGGAATGCATAGACTTTTGTTTGGATTAATCCAGTCTATTGTATCCAGCAACATTCAATGCAATTCAAGCAAAACATCTGAAGTGGTTTCTTGTACTGTGTTTTGATAGGGGAGTAGGTATGCAGTTCCACAACACTAGAAGAATGCTACAGGGAGGATGTATTTATGTAGGCCAAAACTGGTGGCTAACAGTTGGCTAAATGGGATGACAAAGGTTTTCGAGGTTGTTTATAAGCAACTGAAAAAAGCACAAATGTCAGGGCATGTCAAAACTTCTCCAGGGCCCCAAAACACCCTCGGACCCTAGAGGGTTAAACATCATCACACCAAACAGGTAAACTCACTATAGTCCACTTTTTTACAAACATCCGTCATCACTGCAATACTCTATTCAAAAAAGGAACTTTTATTAAAACTTGTAGCAACCAACTAACAGACTAAGCGCTTGTTTTAAACTTTGTTGGCTTGTGTACAAATTATTTATTCCAATTATCATCATTATTAATTGCAACTGGACTATTGAATATTGGTGTATTTTTTAATTCATATTTCTGTAGTTTTGTTCACACTGCACTGCTTCACGTCGTGCCCAAGAACATCCCTCAAGGCCTCTCATGGCTTATTGCTTCATTCTCATTCAAATCTTTTTATCTGTTTATGACTGTGACAGAGCTATGTTCTGATTCAATCATAGGAGAAATCTTGTTGTGAGAGTGAAATATGCATCAAACCATTCCACTGAAATTTTGTTGTACCTGTAAGGCCAAATTCACATCAAAATGCATTCCATCCACCTTATTGTTATTGTTAGAGCGGCCATTTGTAACTTGAATGTGCAAAGCTTCTGGTGTCATACACTTCCAGTTATTTTACCTGTAAAACAAACAGCCTGTTATGCTGCTTTATATGGCAAACTGGTCCCAGCTAACAAAAAAAAAAGTTATGAAAACATTATTTCTGCATGTTTGCTGAATGCTCATAACATCCTTTTTTTAAATGTTTTAAAAACATTTTTTTCTTGGTTATACGAACAAATGGAACATCCCATTTGGTCATTTATTTTGATAGTCTTTAGAAAATTAATGTAACTTTACAACTACATGTCAACTACCAGTAATTAGAGTATCAGATTGTCTGCTAACATCTGCTAACAAAGACATTCTACTGACTATAAGTAACTTTGTATGCCTACATCAACTTATTCTACTAACCCTAACCTAAACAGTTTAAGAGTTACTTAACATGTTGTTGCACAGTTACTTATAATTAATATAATGTCTAAAGTGGACTATCAAAAGTAATTTTGCAAACATTATGGGAGAGTTTCTTTTGAATGTTTTCTGAAGCTTCTGAAACAAGTATTAACATTTAAAAAATTTTTCAACTAAAACATTTCAGAAAAAGGTTCCATGAATGATGAATACATATATATATATATATATATATATATTTAAGTTTTAAGAACATTAGGCTAGTAGCTACCTGATCTCATGACGAAAACGTACTTGTGGGAATTTGTTCACAAGATGCGAATAGCGTATGTTTCGTGAGATATTCAATGTGAAATGTTCACTGAGTGGCGCTAAAAGAGTTTCATCTCTTTCATCGTGAGTCATGTTTTCATGGGATTTGTACCCAAGGATTCCCCATTCTGAGTCCAATTCCGTGCACGCTACCGAGCAAGCTTGTTACATGGAGTGATATGTACTTTACTGCAGTGATATTTACTTATTGGTACGTATTTTGCACCTTGCGAAAAATTTCCCACAGGTACGTTTTCGTCATGAGATCAGGTAGGCTATTAAAGACCAGACAACTTTGAACGAATGTTCTATGAATGTTACTGGAAAGAATGTTTATTCATAAGTTTGAGAGAACCTTTGCCAGAATGTTAGCCAAAGTTTTAAGAACGTTCGCTGTTAGCTGGGCAATTTGTTATCATATTGTTTTAATTTAATTTCATAAACGCACTGATTTCTAGCACAATTAGTTTTACCATTCACTTATTTAATTTAATTATTTACCTAAAGCTACTAATGAATCAGAAGTCATCGTAAATGGCTTACTTCCACAATGCAAAATAAGTTGGATAAAGCTTCAGATCTCCTGTAACACAAGACTCTGTGTGAACCGAGCATTGTGGGCACTTTTACTGCCGATATATTTCAGGCTGTGGAGAACATATACTTCAACTCTACCCAATTAGTGCAGTGGCTACAAGCCACAAGGCCCGGTCTGAGCCCGACAGTCTCTGCATGGCCGCCGCGCTGAGGACGCCCACACAGCTCTGCACTCGGTCGCACTCTACTGTTATTCAGCATCTAAGACCTCCCCCTCCACACCATGACGCCCACGCTCACACATACACACACACACACACACACACACACACACACACACATAAACACTGAATTCTGCACTCGTTAGGGTGCATTTGAGAAGACGAAGAGTGAGAGGGAGATAGAATGTCCACAGAGGTGGACACAAACTAAGACAACCAAAATCTCACCATTTTTTTGAAGCATGTGTGTGAGCGAGGCAGAAAGTGTGTGAATTTGTGCATGCATGTGTGAGAGAGCGAGGATTAGATGCATGCATGCAGGGAAGTAGCTGAACGTGGAAATTCATTCAAACAAACTTTGTGTCTTCACGTATCTTCGCAACCGTGTGGGCAGGTATTTATGTGTTCGGTGTGTTTGGGAGTGCGTGTGGGTGGGTGAGCTGCACACATCTGTGTTTTTGTGTGTGAATGTATCTGCGAGAGAGCATGTGTGCGCAAGCGTAGGCTGATTTCTAGCGCTTGGGTGTGTTTTGGTGTGGGTGGATATATTTAAGTTTTAAGAACATTAGGCTAGTAGCAACCTGATCTCATGACGAAAACGTACTTGTGGGAATTTGTTCACAAGATGCGAATAGCGTATGTTTCGTGAGATATTCAATGTGAAATGTTCACTGAGTGGCGCTAAAAGAGTTTCATCTCTTTCATCGTGAGTCATGTTTTCATGGGATTTGTACCCAAGGATTCCCCATTCTGAGTCCAATTCCGTGCACGCTACCGAGCAAGCTTGTTACATGGAGTGATATGTACTTTACTGCAGTGATATTTACTTATTGGTACGTATTTTGCACCTTGCGAAAAATTTCCCACAGGTACGTTTTCGTCATGAGATCAGGTAGGCTATTAAAGACCAGACAACTTTGAACGAATGTTCTATGAATGTTACTGGAAAGAATGTTTATTCATAAGTTTGAGAGAACCTTTGCCAGAATGTTAGCCAAAGTTTTAAGAACGTTCGCTGTTAGCTGGGCAATTTGTTATCATATTGTTTTAATTTAATTTCATAAACGCACTGATTTCTAGCACAATTAGTTTTACCATTCACTTATTTAATTTAATTATTTACCTAAAGCTACTAATGAATCAGAAGTCATCGTAAATGGCTTACTTCCACAATGCAAAATAAGTTGGATAAAGCTTCAGATCTCCTGTAACACAAGACTCTGTGTGAACCGAGCATTGTGGGCACTTTTACTGCCGATATATTTCAGGCTGTGGAGAACATATACTTCAACTCTACCCAATTAGTGCAGTGGCTACAAGCCACAAGGCCCGGTCTGAGCCCGACAGTCTCTGCATGGCCGCCGCGCTGAGGACGCCCACACAGCTCTGCACTCGGTCGCACTCTACTGTTATTCAGCATCTAAGACCTCCCCCTCCACACCATGACGCCCACGCTCACACATACACACACACACACACACACACACACACACACACACATAAACACTGAATTCTGCACTCGTTAGGGTGCATTTGAGAAGACGAAGAGTGAGAGGGAGATAGAATGTCCACAGAGGTGGACACAAACTAAGACAACCAAAATCTCACCATTTTTTTGAAGCATGTGTGTGAGCGAGGCAGAAAGTGTGTGAATTTGTGCATGCATGTGTGAGAGAGCGAGGATTAGATGCATGCATGCAGGGAAGTAGCTGAACGTGGAAATTCATTCAAACAAACTTTGTGTCTTCACGTATCTTCGCAACCGTGTGGGCAGGTATTTATGTGTTCGGTGTGTTTGGGAGTGCGTGTGGGTGGGTGAGCTGCACACATCTGTGTTTTTGTGTGTGAATGTATCTGCGAGAGAGCATGTGTGCGCAAGCGTAGGCTGATTTCTAGCGCTTGGGTGTGTTTTGGTGTGGGTGGGGGGTATCTGGCATCCAAAGATAGGGACTGGGACTTGGAACCGTCTGGCTGTGTCTGTCCAAGCTTTCCCAGCAAACTTTCCCATGGCTCCAGTGTGGAGTCAAAGGTCATCGCTCACTTTGGTGAAAATTATTTTCCGAAGATAGACTTCTGACGCTTGACTGAACCCTCTGCTGCTGTAGACTTTCCTTGTGCAATTAAAAATTAAAGATTCAAATTCAGTCATATAATTTCTGTTAGTCAGTTTTAGCCAGGCTGTATTGACTGTCTGAATAGTCTGCTCCACTTCATAACTTATTCCAGGCAAGAACCACTTACTTAGACAATAAAGGCCTGTTTGACTGACATGAAAAGTGGCCAATCGGTTTGTTTTGTTTTTACATGACTAGCTGTATAGAAAACACAGAGGAAATTAGCAGAAAATGTGTGTAGACTTTATAATCAGAATTTATTTTAGTTTATTATTATTGGTAGAGAACTGATTATTTCATACAAACATCTATTAAAAAAGAAATACCATTTAAAATAAATTATTTAGTTTTTTCAGCAGGGGTCCATTGAATTGATCAAAAGTGACAATAAAGACATTTATGTTAAAAAAAATCCTTTAAAAAAAAATATATATATATAAAAAAAATTTTCATGTGACACTGAAAACTGGAATAATGACTGCTGAAATTTTCAGTTTTGCCATCACAAGAATAAATTACATTTTAAACTATATTTAAGTAGAAAATAGTTATTTTAAATTGTAATAATTTTTCACAATGTTATTGATTTTACTAAATAAACTTAAGTGTTTGTGCTGCCTTAAACTTACGTTTTTTGGTTTGTTTAGTTTTTTTAGGCCAAATGCATTCTGGTGTTCTTGTTCTTTTTGACACAGTAGACACAGTATTCAGCAGTGGACTTACAATGATCCTGTGCTAATTGGAGAGTCAAACCTGAAAACGACTGAACAGAGGATCTGAGATTTGAGTTAAAGTTCACCCAGATATCCTGCACCATTTTGTGGATTTTTTAAGCATGTCCCTTCCTGACCGATGACAGTTTAAATAGAGCACAAACTTCCTGTGTAAGAGAGTAAATGTTTATTGTGTGTGTTTGTTCATGAATGGGCCGCGTATATACATGTGAGAAGGGAACTGAAAGGAGAATTCTAAAAAAACAAGCTTGGCGTGGGACGAGGAGTGGAGTGCTGTGACCCCAGAGCCACACACTCACATACACAGTTGTATATACGCTGGAGAATCATTGACCTGTATGAAGAGCAAAGAGGAAGAGGGACTGTGAACGGATGTCTGGTATCAACCCTTGAAGTGCCTCAACAAGTAAAGTACTTGCTAAATCATTTCAGAAGTTGTGGCGGTTTTTAACAGTTTTGCAATATCAGTAGATGCCTTTGAGCATTTCCATACACTCTCAGAGAAGAAAAAAAAACAGGCCCAAAAGCTGTCATTGGGGCGGTACCGTTTTGGTTATCAGTAGTGGAAACAGTATGACTATTTGTCATCACGCACTGGTGGTACACGGTCGTCCAGTGATACAGTATCTATTTTTAATACAATGATAAAACAAATTATATTTAACAGTATGTTTCCAAAAACCAAGTGTTTCAGAAGTGGCTGGGCTTCGGCAGAGTGCCATTTGAAAATAACTTAATATCTTTGGAGGAACGGGGAAACCTGCCAACAGACAACAAATGTGCCAACAAAAACATGTGCCAACTCATTTAATTCAATATGGCTTTGAGAATAAATACTGAACACGATATGGCTTTTGCAATGAGAAATACAGTATCTGAAAATAAGAAGTGAGATTATCGAAATGACTGGACACAAAAATCTATGTAAACTCAATAACTCCCATCAAACCGGTTCAACAGCATTCTTGACTCCTCACTAGGATTAAGACAGGGAATCACATGAAAGCATTACAAGCATATCTTAATGAATAAATGAAGCAAGTGACATCCTGACAGTCCCAATGAAAGGACTGTAAGCACTCAAGAATCTGAATGTGAAATGCTCACAGGGAAATCCAACGGAAATGAATCTGAATACCAAGCAAGGGAGATATCATGATCGCGAAATCAGGTTGAGGAATGAGATTAAGTCAATCAGTCTGAGCTGCATTCACACAGAGCTCATGGGGGGCTGTAATATCGTGTCAGTGACTATAATTCGGTATATGATTAAATTTCACCCTAATTCCCTTATTTGCTACGGGGATTGAGCAATGTAATCCCTGCAGTTTGAACACAGATGGCTCCCAGAGTGCTTTGCCCCAGGGAACTCTTGTCACACATCAAGGTATAGCTTTGCTTTTATGATGGCTATGCATGTTCACTGCATCAGAGCGTGGAGTAGATAAACCTACTTACGCTGTCAGCTTACAAGAAAAAATTCACCAAAAGAAGAAATTTCTATAGGAATTATGTTATACGTTTTTGCATTGCAACATTATTATTTTTTTATGACAATTAAGCAACGTTTTCACCCCCAAATTCTCATTACCGTAATGTAAAACGTATGTTTTTTTCATTTTGCAGGGTTAACTAAAACTAACACTAAAATTCTAAAAAAAAAAAAAAAAAAATAATTTCATTAAAATATTGATGCTTATTTTAATATTTAAAAAAAAATCATTGTGTTACAGTATTTTTTACAGTAATGAGATGCTAATGATAATCACCATTGAGAATAATGGTAATAATAATAAAATAATAACAATAATAATGTCCACATTTAAATGAGAATTTGAGGGATGCATTTTCTTTATTAAGACAAATTGCTTTTGATGTTCTTCATTTAAACGTTTTGGATAAAAGCATCTTAAAGAAATGCAAAAGTGAACTATCATGAAATTAATGTCAAATGGTAAATGTTAAAGCTTCATTTTCTTTATTCAAATGTCATTTCTTATTTCTTTTAATAAAGGAATGAAATATAACCATACAGTTTTGACAGGGTTCATGAGATTCCTTAAGGGTCTGTCATTAACACACTTCTACCAAATCCATTAATGGTTTCGTTTTACAGTTTTAAATGTGTCTATATATGCTTGAGGAATCAGATGTAAACAAATCCCATCATGCAGGAACGTATACTCGAAGCCTAGTGAATTACACCTGTGGTTAATTTGTAGGTGCTTAAATGCCGCTGGCTGAATTTAGAATATGAGCTAGTCCTCCAAATAGCCCTGTCAATGCAAAGTGCCACTGCAACCAAACACACATTTCTGTCTCCACGTCCAAGTAATTATGCACTGCCAACTCCCTAGAGTCAAACTCTGCATCCAATATTCCTCACAAAGAACTTCAGGGCTGCAGCATGGGTGTGTGTGCTGCCCACATCTTCCTGTGTGTTTCAGGGCACCACCTACATTTGAACACAATAATGACCAGTGTCCTTCCCACCCCCTGTACACACACCACGTTAATGAACTGTAATCACATCTCTGGGCCCCTGGTGGACCTGGCTGTGTGGGTGGGGCTTCTACCACTAGCAGAGTCTGATTGCCGCCCACCCTTCCATCCATTTTCTGCACAGCATGGCTAATGAGGAATGATCCAACCAATCAATCCTTAAATAGAGAAATGAAAATAAAAGGGTTAATGTGAGGGTCATGCGGTTCTGACATCTCTCCAACCTAGTTGTTTGGATCATTATGTGATGGGAGGTGAAAAACAGTGGTTTTTGACACGCGTTATATAAGAAAAATGCCTGGTTACATGGGTTATAATCCCCAAAACAGAAACAAAGATGCAAAAGTAATGAAAAGAAAGGTCTAATGTTTAAGGAATGTTGTTTTGAAAGAAATTCATGCTTTTCTTCACGAAGGAAGCATTAAATTGATCAAAAGTGACAGGGAGAGACATTTATAATGTTATAAAAAAAAATTGCGGGGGAGGGGTGCGGGGAGTACCATGGTTTCCACAACAGTGTTATTTTGCAATTATATATATATATATATATATATATATATAAGAAATGTTTCTTGAGCACCAAATCCATATATTAAGATATTTTAATATATATTTAAATACTATGGTATTATAGCATTAAATATATTAAAGTAGAAAACAGTTATTTTAAATATTTCACAATATTACTCTGAGAGACATTTATAATGTTATAAAAAAAAATTGGGGGGGAGGGGTGCGGGGAGTACCATGGTTTCCACAACAGTGTTATTTTGCAATTATATATATATATATATATAAGAAATGTTTCTTGAGCACCAAATCCATATATTAAGATATTTTAATATATATTTAAATACTATGGTATTATAGCATTAAATATATTAAAGTAGAAAACAGTTATTTTAAATATTTCACAATATTACTCTTTTTACTGTATTTTAATCACATAAATGCAGCCCTGGTAAACATTAGAGACTTCATTCAAAAACATAAAAAAATTGTACCAACCCAAAACTTCTGAACAGTAATATAATTCACCCCAAAAAGTAAATTCTGCCATCATTTACTCATATTTGTTATTTAGTTTAGCTTACAAATAGTTCAGTTTATTATTAGTTTATGAGCAAAATATGATCATTAAAAATGATCTTTGTGATGGTTCGTGACACAACCACCAAAACATCAAACCACACATTAAATATAGCCATATGATTTGTGCATTATATATATGAAGTCTTCTGAAGCCATGCAATAGATTTGTGTGTCCAAAAAGAGCATCTATGACCAAAAGTATGGACTTTTTTATTTTACATTTATGGTCACTTTGAACTGTCATTGTATGCAAAAGACCTGCATGAACATTCTTCAAAACATCTCCTTTTGTGCTCCATGGAACCAGTAACAGCGCATGTCTTGGAACGACATGAGGATGAGAAATTTATGACAGAATTTTCATTTTTGGGTGAACTTTAATTAAAATAAACAACATTTACCACAAAGACAAGCATTAAAACATTCAAGCTTTCCCTCAAGTAAAAACTCCTCCTCAGCATCTGCACTACTTACAATTCTGACAACAAAGCAAACAAGAGTTTTTAATGACCCGAGACAGTGAGCATCTCAGGAATATAATACCTCGCAATATGTTCAGCATAAAGCAATAGATGAAATCACACAGCGTAACATATTTTCCAAAACACCCTGTATCTTAAGATGGAATCGTCTGTTTTTTTCACGTTTGATGTTTACCAGACGGCAATTAAAAACAAGCTCTGCTGAGGATTGGTTCGCCCCACTCATCCGCCTACCTACAGAAAGACTCAGCCTCGACTGATTTTTTTCAGCTCTCTGCTCATGTCAATCACCGTTCTTGCTCTCTGCAGCCTAGCAGCAGCCTACCACCCTATCCTCCTTTAGGAAACCGAACGGGAAAAAAGCATAAGCAAGTGTAAGAAAAAACACAAAGAAGAAACTGCCGATCTTCCAACTCGCAAAACACAGATCACAACATCACAAATATGTCGCTATTATGAAAATGTGACTGAGGAACATGTGACCCGAACCATTTGAATGCTCACGACAACAAAGGAACAGAAAGATCAAGAAAAAAAGTCACCAACAAGAGCACTTTCATGGGACAGAAAGTCTTGTGAAAGCTTTGAGGCCTTATTTGCCTTCAAAGTCCTCCAGCCATCCTGGGTGTAGGACGGGCTTAAGTGCACCAACATAAGGCCCAGCTGTGTGGGTGTCAGATTTTAGCCCACTAATCACAAGCTCAGAAGTCCTTCTCTGTTTTGGAGAGGCGTTCGTCCATGGAATGCGCTCTTTGCCAAAACCTCTTTTTGAAGTCGACCGCAGTTGTTATGATGAAACTTGGGTCTCATTTTGAAACTTGTCTCATTCTGTGACATCAAATAAGGAGAATTAAGAAACAAGAGCAAAACAAAGTGAACATTTAGACCCTCAGTGTTTATTCATGCTTGTTCACAGTTAAAGGAATAGTTCACCCAAAGTTGCTGAAAATTCACTCCAGATCAGTTTGTTTCTTCACAGATTTGGACAAATTTAGCATCGCTGTACTGTCATAATGAGAGTTCAAACAGCTGATAAAAACAATCATCCATAAGTAATCCACACGACTCCAGTCCATCAATTAACAATGGATCTTGTTGCAGTGGCATGTTTGTAATAAACAGACACTTTTATTACAAACAGACATTTATAGACATTTTTTTTTTACTTCAAACCATTGCTTCCGACTAAAATACGAGTCCTCTTTTCATAATATTGCAAAAAGTCATCTCATCTGAATCAGGGGAGAAATATGCACATACCCAGTAACAATTGCACAGATCAAGTGAACGCAATTCAAAATAGTTCTAAATATGTGACGGTGGATTTTGATGTGAGAGGACAACAGTGGATGGACTTTTTCACTGGAAGAAACATTTTCATGGATTGTGGACTATAAGCCACGGTTTAAAGTTAAAACTCTTTAATGCTGAATTTGTTTCTTACAAACATGCAACGTTTTGCTTCACAAGACATTCATTGCTAGACTGGACTAATGTGGATTGCTTGTGGATCAATGTGATGTTTTTATCAGCTGTTGACTCTTATACTGACTATATATAATAGGTGCCCTATTCACTGCAGAGGACCCATTGGTGAGCAAGTGTTGTAATGTTAGATTTCTCCAAATTTCTCACGATGAAAGAACAAACTCAGATAGATCTTGGCCTGAGAGTAGATTTTCAGATTAGTTTATTTTTGGCTGAACTATTCCTTTAAGGCATATTGACAATTAAGTTACAATAATTTTGTTTCTATTAATGCATGTTTCCAATTAATGTGTGGTAAAAAAAAATGTTATGATTATGCTAAAATAATCTATTTTTGTTTCTAATTTACCAGTAGCTCTTAGTATTCTCAACCAGTGTCATAAAATGGTCACGTAAGTTGAGTTATTTTTTTAAAAGGCCCTTAACTGCGTCAAAAAAGGGACTTTCTCTGTACCTTAACAAAAACCACAAAGCCTTCCTCTAACCAACACTTTTTTCTTAATACTTTCCCCTGTGGGACATAACCTTGTGACAGTCTGCTACAGCAACTGAAGATATAAGCCTCATTAGAGCTCAACGGTACTGTTGAGTGCAAGCAGCAAAATTACTGAAATTTTGTCCATTTAACAGGTTGAATGAGAAAAGAAACGCTCTCTTTCTGGGGCAACGAGGTTAGAATTCTTCCTAGAAACCAAAATGACAGCATCTGCATTAGTCAGATGCTTGCTGACTCCATGCAAGCGTAAGTGACAGTGGGTCTCAGCCTGGCGTGGGTGTGCCTGTCAGGAAAAGCCGCTGTTGTCTCTGCATCCTAGAGAAATGAGAAAGCAGCCGCCTGCTGTGTCTACGCCCACCACAAAAATCCCCCTTCCATTTCAAAGGGCGAAGACTGCACAGAGATGACATTTTCATCTGGCCTCCTCTAGATTTTGGTTTAACGTTTTTCTTCCCACTGCTTATTTTTGCGTTTGCTTCAAGACTGCTTTTGCAGGACTAGACATTTTAAGATGGTTTAAAATTGCTGATAGACAATTATTTTAGAATAAGCAATATGGATTACAGTTTAAGTATCTGAGATTTTCAGCATCCAAACAACTATAACCAAACATAACTGGTTTGTCTGCATGTGTATGCAATCTTATCACGGTCCTTCTAACCTGATAGTGATTTCTGACTGAGCATCTGTAAAGGTTCTTCGTATCAGTTCCATATTTTTTTAGCTGTGACTAATGAGGCCTTATTTTAGGCCCTGTAGTCCCTTATAGGGTCTGTTTTTCCTCATTGTGACCAGTTTATGTCCATGATGAAAACAGTGTGAGAAGTGTCTATGCATTAAATGAATGTGTTCTTAGCACAACAATTTAATTGTTTATTAGATTTTATTAGGAACCATAGCGGACAGTGGAGTCATTCCAAATAAGCAGACTTGACAAGTTAGATTTGTGGATTATAACTAGAGGTCGACTGATACCGGATTTTTCAGATAACAATAACTAAGTTGGATTGCACTGGTTGATAACCAGTTAGTCAGTCCATACTTTTTACAATGAATACTGAATGAAAACAAACATAACTCTCCCAAGTAAAATAGTGCCGAACTTTATTACAAAAATAAAAACCGTTAACCATGAAAATGTACTGTACTTTTTAAATATTAATTAGACCTATACCTTGATCATTCATGTTAGTTCACAGTGCATTAACTAAAGATAACAGATAGAACTTTAAAATGTATCAATAAATGTTGATACAATGAACAGTGCTTCTACAGTATTTATTAACCTTGATGTTACAAAAAGACTCTTTTTGGTTACCATTTCATATAAATCCAAACAGTCATGCCTTTAGATGGCCATCTTTATCTACACAAAGGCCATAGCATTGAAATGAGATAGAACAAATAAAATATTTGATCCATTTTTAGTTTTAGTGTTTTAAAAAAATTATAATTTATTTAATTATTAGCTTACCATCAACTAACAAATCTCCTGCAGTAACAGTTCACTTATGAACCCCAGTTTGGGAAACCTTGCTGTAAGTGGGGTTAACCCTAACCCTACATCTATTTATAAATGAACAACATAAATTGTGTGAGTAATACTGTTGGATAGAAGCAGCCACGTATGAGCATGTCAGGTTTTTAGAAAGTGAGGATGCTGCAGTTGTATTAGTTCAGTGATTAGGTTGAATTTAGTCTGTGGGCAGAAGCTCTTCTGGAGCCAGTTGGTCTTTTTCTGGGACGCTTTTGTACTGTTTTAGACAGAAACGAATGATGGGGATTGTTAAATCAAAGCAGAGGAGTAACTCTGATCCTTTCCTGATTCTGACAGATTGCACCTATGTGAAAGGAGACAGTGCCCACGAGTATTCTGGGAGTCGGTGCTTCTGTTACAGCCCTGGTACAGTAATCAAATGGAAGGACATCTGGTCCACCTTCAAGGTAATATTACATCCTGCTGTAATATTATTTACTCTTAATGTAGTGTTTTCTTAATTGGAACAACATAGGGTGAGTAAATAATGACCAAAAAAATAATTTGGGTTAACTCTTTAAATTGAATGCTGACAAGACGCATGTTGTTCACAGGTAAACGTGACGAGTGATAATGACGTCTTTGTCGTGTTCCCGATGGAGACGGGAAAGTGCCACCTTCCGGATGATGTTCTGACTGTTATTAACTGCTTTGTTGAACACTACTGGCCGTCCACTATCCAAAAGGAGAAGTCTTTGGACATTCCTCTGCTTGATAAAGATGTCTGCTTCATGACCAAGTCACCTAGAAGCAATACTGAGTATACACTACACGTCTCCAACAAAAGTGAGCCAGAAAATCACACACACTTTTTTCTTACAAAGAGTAGTTTGGCATTGAATCATGATCGTTTATGTTCTTTTACAGGGTTAAATAGAATGTGCTTCCTGCTTTTTGTGTGTGGGCTGGTGCTGTTTTTCGGAGCGGGAAACATATGCAGGTAAGTGGTAATTTAGCTGTAGTTGTAGATGTTCTCATCTAGAGATATTCTGCAGTAGAGTGTCAGATTTAATTCTGATGAAGGTTTTTTTTTTTCTTCCCGCAAATGAATTACACCACCTTAAACTGGGATAAGATAAAGTAGTTTAATATAAAAATGACACTACATTTTAAGGAATTGTTCACCTAAAATCGAAGGCATTTTCTGAAGAATCTTTATTCAGCCTTTTTTTAATCGAGACCATGGTAAAATTGGTCAGTGCACCTTTTTGTGGTATATTCTGAAGTCATCATCAGTTGATGCCAGCTTGTGCTGTCTGCATAAGGGATATTCAGTTCAGTACATGATTTAAAATTTATAAAGCCTTTATTAAAGTGGTTCTCAACTAGGGGGCCTATGCACGTCAAAGAGTGCTGCAAGATGGCTTAAAATGAGTGCTGTCAAACGATTAATCGCATCCAAAATAAAAGTTTTTGTTTGCATAATATATGTGTGTGTACCGTGCATATTTATTATGTATATATAAAGACACACACAGCATATATTTTGAAAATATTTACATGTATATATATATATTTATATTCATATAATTTATATTATATAAAAATACATTTAATATATAAACAGCATATTTTTCTGAAATATATACATGCATGTGTGTGTATTTATATAAACAATAAATATACACACAGTACACACACATATATTATGTAAACAAAAACTTTTATTTTGGATGCGATTAATCGCGATTAATCATTTGACAGCACTACTTAAAATATTTTTTTATCTGTCTGTCTACCAATGCTCTGAAGTCCCACCTGCATTAACATTGAAAACAGTGTGCATTCCACACACGATTTGATGATAAAAAGGCAATGGATTTCACGTGTGTTGTAACTAGGGAAGATTTTTCTTGAATAACAAGCTCAATTTCAGTGATTTTTCTAATGCAAAAAATATTATATGAATATGGTGCACAAGTCATGTGGACTACTTTTATGTTGCTTTTACAGTGCTTTTTGTCCTTTTTGAAGCTTGACAGCTATGGTCACTTTAAATGGATATTTAATTCATTTGTGGTTGAAACTTAAAACTTATTATTCTAACCGACTGTTCTTGTTTTCCAGGAGCCCACTGTTCTTCTACAGCACTGGAGTTATACTAGGAGTCATCGCCACATTTGTTTTTCTGACGCTTGTGCTCCGAAACTTCGTACCAAAGGTGTGTAATGCTTCTGTCACAACCTTGATCATGATCATGATACACAGTATCACATGTTTCCTCACACTGATCAAACATGTTGGATGAGTAGTATGAGTTTAAGCCTGTCATGCTGGCATTGTCTCCGCCGATGAGATTAAAGGTAAAGGGAGGTGGAGACTCACTCCTCGACACAAACATCCTCAGGCATGTACATCATCGTAAGGAGTTGCTGTGCAATCAATTACAGAATGATTGGCAGCTCACAGTTTTGGGGCAGGTCAGAAGGTCAAGCACATTCACTAAGGCTTTGTTTTTCCCCCCCAGCGAGGGCTGTTCCTGGTGTTGTTGGGCGCTGGCTCTGGTCTGTCCTACATGGGGATCCAGAGGGTGTTAAATGAATGGGATGACATCGTGACTGAGCACTGGATGGAATTACTGGGTAACTAGGCAACCCTTTTCTGTTACAACCCATCTTGCCCTGTTTTCCTTTGCAATCATGTCATCAGCTAATTACATCAGACAGTAAGCCTTCGCTATTAATGTTAATAAATGGTCTTTCAAATGTACCTTTTGTACAGTTTTGCGTTTCAGTCAAATGCCACGTGTTGTCTGTTAATTTGCTTGACGTGTTCTTTATACAATAGAATAATTACTGTACATGTCATTTAGACAGATTATCCTTCTACACTCTCGCTGCATGTTTCATCAGCTGAAGCGCTCGCATTAGTACATGCCAGCATCACATAGTAACAGTCTAGAGCAGATTGAGATTCACCTTTTGTATCGTATATCTTGGCTCAGTTAGTGTTATAATATATGAGGGCCAAGTATTTTGAATGCTGAAATGACTGCCTCTTGACTGCTCAATAGACTCTATTCTCTGCCAAATCAATTTCCCTCTTCAAGCACTCGCAGTATGTAAATGCATCGGTGTTTGAATGCGAGAACCACAGGCATAGATTAAGGGAAAGAAGCTGCAGTGCTGCTGGAACATTGATTTCTATGCCTAAAACAAAAAGGCTCTGGGAGGATAACGGCCCCAGTGAATGTCTGCTTTTTTGGCCCTTTTATTTCCTCTTTGTTTTTCTTCTTCTTTGTTTTCTCCAGCTCTACTGTAACATTAAAGGAAATGTTCAATCAAAACGGTTAGGAATCACTTTATAGTGAGTAAATAATGACACAGTAAATTAATATAACCAATTTTGTTACATTTATTTATCACCATTGTTCTTTGGATTGTATAATAGAGTATTTAGCAATCCATTGCTTTGTTGCAGCAATAGCTCATAATGTTTGCATTCAGTGAGTGTAGTAAGCTTGGCAAATATACCACATGACATCCATTATTTTATATTGATGTTACACAGTCACACAATGCACATTTTAGCAAGTGAAAGCTTGCCTTTAAGGAATGGTTCAACGTGACACTGGGTTGTTTCAATGTGTATAGATCTATTGTGACTGTTGCAACCTGAGTGTTGTATGTACATATTATTACTGTTGCTTTATGGGCTGTTTATGACAGGCAAGCTCAGGCAGGCTGCTTCTGAATGACACAAATTGGGTGTGCTTTTTTATTGTTACCTTACTACATAAAATGGTAAGGTGCTGTATGTATGCATGCATGTGTAGGGAGGTCAATAATACCAATCTTGACATTTAAAAATAATGTTGACATTTTCTCTTTTCTCTTTCTCTGCAGTTTATGTGCTCATATCTGGCTTATGTATTATTACTGTTGCTTTATGGGCTGTTTATGACAGGCAAGCTCAGGCAGGCTGCTTCTGAATGACACAAATTGGGTGTGCTTTTTTTATTGTTACCTTACTACATAAAATGGTAAGGTGCTGTATGTATGCATGCATGTGTAGGGAGGTCAATAATACCAATCTTGACATTTAAAAATAATGTTGACATTTTCTCTTTTCTCTTTCTCTGCAGTTTATGTGCTCATATCTGGCTTATTTAGCTTTGCTGTATGCTACAAACATGGGCCCATCACCAACAAACACACCCTCAACTTTATGACCTGGTGTATGCAAGTAGTGGGCATGGTTTTGGTGTACTATGGGATCACATTCCCCCCCGCCTGCTACGTACTGATCATGTTCCTGTTGTGCTGGAAGATTGTGCCCTTGGCCTGGAGCCTTCTGCACTTGATCTGGAGTCTTCTAATGTGGATTTGCAGGTAAGAAAAGCACCACAAACTGTGAAACAGGAGATACATTTTTAGGGCAGGTCTTTGTATTTTCCCCATCCAATTGCATTCAAAAACTGATCATGGTTACTTACCAAAATGAAGCCAGGAGGTTGGTGGAAAGAATTAAAAAGGGCTGGTGACACTATACTTTTTGTTCCATTGACTTCCATTCACACAAAAGCGAATACAGAAGACAGAAGCTCATGCTAATTTTGCTGCGCACCAAAGTTCAAGTTTGGTGAACTCTGCCCTGCGAATTCGTATGACGTGAAAACGTGGTGTAACCAATAGTAGATTGATAAGTCACGGCATGACGTCTTAGCTGAATTAAAAGAATGAAACTTTAAATCTGTAAGAATGCAGCGTTGCAATACAGTGGAGTAGATTGCATAATTTTTCATTTTGAATGTGTAACATGTTGAATTCTCTTTTTTAAAAAAGACTCAAAGATTATGCTCAAAGTCTAGTGTGACTACGGTTAAAGAAGGATTCATAATGACAGTCAAATGAGAAAGTTTTCCCAGAGACAAAATCAATGTTTCTTAACAGATATTGGCGTCTCACACACACACAAAATCTTCAGTCTTCTTTTTTGCTTTGTGCAAATAATGTGCAGAGATGAATTGTACACAATAAGACATGCATTAAGAAAAATAAATATGGTAATTTTGAGTTCATGCTGACTAAGTCTAAGATGTAAACTGAAAGCTAATCGTATGCTGAAATTAACCTTTGAACAGGTGAAATAGGCCTATGTATTCATAAAAATTTGCATGTATTAACTTTGACTTTCTGTCTTCAGTCTCTTTTACTCATTCCTGGGCTTGCTCTGGAGGAAGAAACGGCCCAAGGTCAGGCTACTGACTGAAGAGGAATACAGAGAGCAGGGAGAGATCCACACCAGAGCCTCTTTGGATGAATTACGGAAGCACTGTAACAGGCCTGGCTTTCCTGCATGGGACACTGTGTTGAGGCTGCGATCACCACATAGGTATTTATATTTTGTATTCATCAAAATAAGCATGTTCAAAGGTCACACGTACTGTATACATCCCATTTTATTTAATGATGTTCCTCACCAGTTGTTTCTGCCTCTTTCAGGTATGCAGAGTTTCTGCGTAGTGGCAGCCACATCACTCAAGAGGAGCTTCAGAATCATGAGAATCAGTACGGGCTTGGCGGGACGTACTACGAAAACGAGCTCTTTAACAGCAGCTCCAGCGACACCCAGTCGCACAGAGGAGAAGCAGAGGACACTAGTGAAGACGAGCTGGAGAGAAACAGTCCTCCAACCCAAAATAACATCCCCAGTCCTGATGTATATATTCCAGCCGTCTGCCCGTATCCCCCCGTCACCTACACCCCTCAGCCAGAACCCATGGATCCAGAAGACCAGGATTTCTTTTAAAATTGTCCTCCTGTCTGTAGGATGAGTGATTTTATGTTCATTTTAAAGAGACTTTTTTTTAATTGCAAAATATTTTTAGGAAGGAATGAAGGAAAAAATAATCTTTAGCTCTCATTTGCGTTTAAATGATCTCTTTCAGACGGCGTGGGCTGTTATATTTTTTTAGCAGGAGTTTGTATTGTACTTCTCAAGTGATGCAGAGCTGGGAATTACACTGTATTGTACATACTGTATGTTAATAGATAGTGACTGTGCTGCTCTTAGGTATATCAGATCATCAAGACATCATTGCAGTCGCTAAAACATTTGCCTCAAATGCTCAAGACAATGACTCAACACATACAGTACCACAGCATTTATGTAATTTAAGGAAACAGTGTCCTCTAGTGTTGGTTAAAGAAACGGTTAATTTATAAATGCAAATTGTGTCTGTTGTTTACTCGTCCCAATCTTAATCTAAACCTCTGTCCTCATTGGAACAAGTAAGGGATGTTTATCAGAATCTACAAATTATCATATAGTGAAACTAAACGAGGACATACTGTTCCTAAAAGCTCCAAAACTGACATCAAAACATCTTAATGTCTTCTGACGTCATATGATAGAATAGCAGAACGTATTATTACTGAATAACAACTTAAAATTAGTTCTATTTATCACACAAAGCTATCCTAGTGGCTGTTCAAAGAAAATTCGTTTTTACATTCCACTATGCTACTTTAGCATTGTTTTTTTTAAATGTAATTATGAACTAGCTATACATGTTTGACCATTGAGTTGAATTTTAGTCGTTTTTGAAGCTCACAAATGATAAAATGATAGGAAACCTCAAGGGACATTGTGATTAAAAAGCTTCTGCTTTTACGCACAATTTTGGCGTTCTTCCTAGAACCTTTTTCATTGGCAGAATGTTTGTATATATATATATAATTATTATTTTCAGTCACCATGACCTTTAGTGCAGGGATGTCCAATCCTAGTCTTGGAGGGCCGATATCTGAGTGGATGGTGCATCAACTCATGCGGGTTTACATATCTACATGCTGCCATTTCAATTCTTTCCTTTTTATTGAACTTTTATCTGAAGAATGTATGTTGTTATAAACATTTCAAGTTTTTACAGTCTTTTATATTGCCATCTAACTTAATAAAAAAAGACAAATGGTTAAATTCTCAACCAGAATATTGTATTGTTTCATCATATGTAAACATAAGCAGAGGTCACTTATACACAAAGCCGCGAGGCAGATGGTTTCAGACACCATATAGTGCAAATCAATACCTTTTGATGGTTTGTAATAGCTACTATACTCTTGGTTTTATGCATAACTGCGTCTATTTAACAGAACAGAGCATGGCTTTTACATATTTTATTATATACAGAGTAGATGCTTTTATATTTAAATTTGGTCACAAGAAATATGGAAGCACGATTAGCAAAATAACATACAGAGTGCAAAGTAATTATGCTTCTCTATTGCAAAGTCCCATGTATAGTACACTGAAGCACCTCAGCTGTTGGATTATAAGCATTAAATGCTCAATAATGTGCAGATCTCCTCATAGACACTGACCTTCAAGCATTCTGTACAGAGACTCGCAGGCCCTTTGTGACTAAGGCAAGACATCAACTGTGGCAGTGCAAAGCATATTGATTTTATCGCCTCGGAAAACAAATCCCTCGCTAAAGTAGAACACCTGTAGGTCAACATAATATCTTTTGGTCCAAAGTCAGCTGTCACCTTTCACACCCCGTAACATGTCTCTAAATCATAAGGCTATATCCCAAAGAGGTTCAGTTGATTTTGGGTTGTGCTTTCGGAGGCTGCTGTTTGGAGTGCCCTGGCAATGGTGCGGAGTTCTCTACTGGTTCGTTTCTCCCTGCGGATGGAGACGGTTCTTCCACATGACGTACCGGATGTGTGTTTAGAGGAATGAATGCACTGGTAGTAGGTCCTTGGGAGAGATATTCTGCTGGACTTAATGTATCGGGTTGCGAAGATGTGGATTCATCAGCAGGTGGCATCGCTGAGGTTTGCTCATTTGTCTCCTACAAGAGGAGAACATAAAGGTTAAACATGCCAAATAAATGATTGAGGTAAGGTACACTTTATTTGTTAAAGGGTGTGCTAGAGTGATTTTTAAAAACATGTTTAAGTCACATTTTACCCCAAAATTTAAATAAAAAACAAAATTAAGCCTTTTTTAAAAATAATTTACATTGTAATATTATATTCATTGATATTGTGATATTTTCATTTTCCCTCTCAATTCTCATTGTCTTAATGCATCTAGATGTTTTTAAAAATAATATTTAACTATTCTCTATAGGGTTAAGATTAATGATACCTTTTTATTTTAATAAATATAAAGGCAGTATAACAAAAGCATAACGCTTTTTAAAGCATACATCCTAAAATGTAAATAATATATTTTTATTAAAATTTGAGAATCACAAAAAGTCACAAAAATCAATTGATGATACAAAACAAAAACTAAGTGGTTCTAAAAAAGAATTTATTTTAAGAATATTTTTTCCTCAATTATCATTACATTATATCTAGATTTAAAATTTTTCATTTATTTTTATAGGGTTAAGGCTAAAGTAAATACTACTGTATTTTTTAAAATAAAAATAGTACAATCAGTTATTACTATGATGTATTAATACTTAATAATTGTTATTTATTTATATATTTATTTATAATCCCCCCCCCCAGCTTTAACAGAACACTTTATACAATTAAGGCTATAACTTTTCCCCCATGATGACCCTTACCGCCAAAATAATTAAACAAAATAAAATAAAATTGCAAAAAACAACAACAATAAGAATAGGCCATTTAGGAAGAATTAAAACAAAACAAAACTAAATAAAAATACAAGATAAACTTCACAATATTATACACATTCACACACAAACAATATCATTATAGGAATAATAAAAATTCATTAATTAATTAAATAATTAATTTTTTATCAAACTTTGAGAACATGTGGTATAAATATCACCAAAAATATAATATTGTGGGGTGAAATATGACCTAGACAGGTTCTTGGACATATTTCGTGAGACTCACCAACCAAGCATTTGTTTGACTTCAAATATGAGTCACTGCTTATAAAAATAGTGTACTTTCCAGTTTAGTTCTTGTTTGTCATCTACAATGCGCCAAATGCAACAAACATACACACAGACATCCATATAACAGCATTTCCTGATTTTAAACATTTGCTCAAAAATTAAAATACACAAATATTTCAGTTGATGTTACAATAAAGAGCTTTATCTGAAGCCCTGACATGTAATGCTCTCATGCAGAGAAGAGAAATTTGGACACAAAGTAGCTGAAGCACAGAAGTGTGTTTTAAGAACAGACAAACAAAACTGACAACAGAGAAGCGTTTATTTTTGGTAAGAAGTGGGTTGTACAGTGGTGTTAGTAAGACTTACGTAAATGATCCAAGAATACATTAAGAATGAGAGAGGAACAGTGACAGGACTGCATGCATTTTTGTGTACACAAATCAAAGTGCAAAGACAGATTTTTTCTCACCTTTCCCCTGAGAAAATGACAGCATGAATGCAAAGAGAAAGATTGAACAATTCAGTAAAGAGATCAGTATGAAATTGGTTTTCACAATAATTACATACCAAAAAGCCAAGATGACAAATTAATAGATATAAATAAGAAAATCAGCAAGAAAAATGTAATGAAATGTTATTAAATAGCAAGAGTGAAACTTTCGCCACCTCCTTACGTCCACATCCCAAATCACAAAAGGTGCCACCCTACCTGCGGGGCTTGACTTTCACCACAGGGGTCGTTCTTTGACAAAGCGACCCTATCTCTGATCTGATAGAGGGCGAAAGCGATGGTGACCCAGGGGGAAGCAGAGACCACCCAGGCCGGCTTGTTAGCATCTTCTTGCTCTTCCTGATTCCTGGTTTTCTTAGGAGGCGTCTTTGATTCGGGGTTTGGCTGAGATGCGGATTGGTTCTGGACTAAGTCAATAGTGGCGATAGGCACTGGGCTGGAGGGAACTGGGATGTTCTCAGCCAACATCGAGCCCTCTGTAAAAGAGCACAAAGACGTAATCAATAGGCTGTCGCAGGTTTTACTGCTGCAAAATGACCTTGTTGTTGTAAAACAGCAGGATGAAACATACTTTTATCCTCGTTCTGACCTAACAGCCACTGTATCAGAGAGAAGATGAGTAATGTGACCAGAGAGGCCATTCCGAGGCCTCTGAAGGTTTCTGCAGCACCTAAACAGGAAGTTTGCAAGATGAAAAAGGAAGCTTGAGAGGAACCAAGCCTGAAACTGTAAGATGAAAGTCATTCACACTGAAAAGCACTATCTGAAAGTGTTCTTTTTGATATATATATATATATTCAGTGGGGGGGGTCCAAAAGTCTGAGAATTGTATACAATTTTATATATATATAAATATTATAATACTCTCTCTCTCTCTATATATATATATACACACACACACATTACAAATACATATATTTATTCATACACACATACACATATATATATATATATATATATATATATATATATATATATATATATATATATCACATAAGGAAAAAACAAAAT